>NW_027490218.1:444831-532242 GCF_050948175.1 Xylocopa sonorina | reverse complement strand
AGATGCGATATCGCGATTTAAGAAGCATTAGAACTTTAGTGCTTCGATACGTAGTCATCTGGAAAAGTAATTTCCTAGAAAAGAAGTGTCGCATTTACATTCATTAGAAGTGTAGACGAGGAATACATAACACTTCGCAATGAATATTATATCTTATCATGAAACATAGAAATAAGATGCGAAATCGCGATTTAAGAAGCATTAGAACGCTATTGCTGCGACACGTAGACATCTGCAAACGCTATCTCCTAGCAAGGAAGTGTCGCATTTACATTCCTCTGAAGTGAATACGAGGTATACATAACGCTGCACAACGAACATTATATATTATCAAGAAACATAGAAATGAGATGCGATATCGCGATTTAAGAGGCATCAGAACTCTATTGCTTCGATACGTAGACATCTGCCAACGCTAATTCGTTGCAAGGAAGTGTCGCATTTACATTCATTTGAAGTGTAGACGAGATATACATAACACTGCACAATGAATATTATATCTTATCATGAAACATAGAAATGAGATACGATATCGCGTTTTGAGTGGCATTAGAACTCTATTGCTGCGATACGTAGACATCTGCAAACGCTATTTCCTAGCGAGGAAGATTCGCATTTACGTTCTTTTGAAGTGAATGCGAGGTATACATGACACTTCGCAATGAACACTATATCTTATCATGAAACATAGAAATGATATGCGATATCGCATTTTAAGAAGCATCAGAACTCTATTGCTCCCATACATAGACATCTGCAAACGCTACTTCCTTGCAAGGAAGTGTCGCATTTACATTCGTTTGGAGTGAATACGAGGTATACATGACACTTCGCAATGAATATTATATCTTATCACGAAACATATAAATGAGATGCGATATCGCGTTATGAGAAGCATTAGAACTCTGTTGCTACGATACATAGGCACCTGCAAACGCTATTTCCGAGCAAGGAAGATTCGCATTTACATTCTTTTGAAGTGAATACGAGGTATGCATGACACTTCGCAATGAACATTATATCTTATCAAGTAACATATATGTGAGACGCGATATCGCGTTTTAGGAAGCATTAGAACTATATTGCTACGATACGTAGACATCTGCAAACGCTATTTCCTAGCAAGGAAGATTCGCATTTACATTCTTTTGAAGTGAATACGAGGTATACATGACACTTCGCAATGAATATTATATCTAATTATGAAACATAGAAGTGAGATGCGATATCGCGTTCTAAGAAGCATTAGAACTCTATTGCCTCGATTCGTAGACATCTGCAGACGCTATTTCCTAGCAAGGATGTGTCGCATTTACATTCGTTTGGAGTGAATAGGAGGTATACATGACACTTCGCAATGAATATTATACCTTATCACGAAACATATATATCTGATGCGATATCGCGATTTGAGTAACATTAGAACCCTGTTTCTACGATGCGTAGGCATCTCCAAACGCTATTTCCTAGCAAGGAATAGTCGCATTTACATTCTTTTGAGGTGAATACGAGGTATACATGACACTTCGTAATGAGTATTATATCCTATCATGAAACATAGAAGAGAGATGCGATATCGCGTTTTAAGAAGCATTGGAACTGTATGTCCTCGATGCGGAGAAATCTGCAAACGCTATTTCCTAGCAAGCAATATTCGCATTTTCATTCTTTTGAAGTGAATACGGGGTATGCACGACACTTCGCACTGAATATTATATCTTGTCATGAAGCACAGAAGAGTGATGCGATATCGCGTTTTAAGAAGCATTAGTACTCTATGGCCTCGATGCGGAGACATCTGCAAACGCTATTTCCTAGCATGGAAGTGTCGCACTTACATTCTTTTGAAGTGAATACGAAGTATACATGACACTTCGCAATGAATATTATATCTTATCATGAAACATAGAAGATAGATGCGATATCGCGTTTTAAGAAGCATTAGAACTTTAGTGCTTCGATACGTAGTCATCTGGAAAAGTAATTTCCTAGAAAAGAAGTGTCGCATTTACATTCATTAGAAGTGTAGACGAGGAATACATAACACTTCGCAATGAATATTATATCTTATCATGAAACATAGAAATAAGATGCGAAATCGCGATTTAAGAAGCATTAGAACGCTATTGCTGCGACACGTAGACATCTGCAAACGCTATCTCCTAGCAAGGAAGTGTCGCATTTACATTCCTCTGAAGTGAATACGAGGTATACATAACGCTGCACAACGAACATTATATATTATCAAGAAACATAGAAATGAGATGCGATATCGCGATTTAAGAGGCATCAGAACTCTATTGCTTCGATACGTAGACATCTGCCAACGCTAATTCGTTGCAAGGAAGTGTCGCATTTACATTCATTTGAAGTGTAGACGAGATATACATAACACTGCACAATGAATATTATATCTTATCATGAAACATAGAAATGAGATACGATATCGCGTTTTGAGTGGCATTAGAACTCTATTGCTGCGATACGTAGACATCTGCAAACGCTATTTCCTAGCGAGGAAGATTCGCATTTACGTTCTTTTGAAGTGAATACGAAGTATACATGACACTTCGCAATGAATATTATATCTTATCATGAAACATAGAAGATAGATGCGATATCGCGTTTTAAGAAGCATTAGAACTCTATGGCCTCGATGAGGAGACATCTGCGAACGCTATTTCCTAGCATGGAAGTGTCGCACTTACATTTTTCTGAAGTGAATACGAGGTATACATGACACTTCGCAATGAATATTATATCTTATCACGAAACATATAAATGAGATGCGATATCGCGTTTTGAGAAGCATTAAAACTCCATTGCTACGATACTTCGACATCTGCAAACGCTATTTCCCAGCAACGAAGGTTCGCATTTAGATTCTTTTGAAGTGAATACGAGGTATGCATGGCACTTCGCAATGAACATTATATCTTATCATGTAACATAGTAGTAAGATGCGATATCGCGTTTTAAGAAGCATTAGGTCCCTATTGCCTCGTTGCGCAGATATCTGCAAACGCTATTTCCTAGCATGGAAGTGTCACATTTAGATTCTTTTGAAGTGAATTCGAGGTATACATGACACTTCGGAATGAATATTATATCTTAACGCGAAACATATAGATCTGATGCGATATCGCGATTTAAGTAACATTAGAACCCTATTTCTACGATACGTAGGCATCTCCAAACGCTATTTCCTAGCAAGGAATAGTCGCACTTACATTCTTTTGAAGTGAATACGAGGTATACATGACACTTCGCAATGAATATTATATCTTATCACGAAACATATAAATGTGATGCGATATCGCGTTATGAGAAGCATTAGAACTCTATTGCTACGATACATAGACACCTGCAAACGCTATTTCCGAGCAAGGAAGATTCGCATTTACATTCTTTTGAAGTGAATACGAGGTATACATGACATTTCGCAATGAATATTATATCTTTTCTCGAAACATAGAAATGATATGCGATATCGCGATTTAGGTAGCATTAGAACTCTATGGCCACGATGAGGAGACATATGCAAACGCTATTTCCTAGCATGGAAGTGTCGCATTTAGATTCTTTTGAAGTGAATACGAGGTATACGTGACATTTCGCAATGAATATTATAACTTATCATGAAACATAGAAATGAGATGTGATATCGCGTTTTAAGAAGCGTTAGAACTCTGTTGCTACGATACGTAGACATCTGCAAACGCTATTTCATATCAGGGAATAGTCGCATTTACATTCTCATGAAGTGAATACGAGGTATACATGACACTTCGCAATGAATATTATATCTTATCATGATACAGGGAAATGAGGTGCGACATCACGTTTTAAGAAGCATTGGAAATCTATTGTTTCGGTACATAGACATCTGGAAACGCTATTTCCTAGCAAGTAAGTGTCGCATTTACATTCTTTTAAAGCGAATACGAGGTATACATCACATTTCGCAATGGATATTATGTCTTATCATGAAACATAGAAATGAGATGCGATATCGCGTTTTATGTAGCATTAGAACTCTATTGCTACGATACGTAGACATCTGCAAAAGCTATTTCCTAGGAAGGAAGTGTCGCATTTACATTCTTTTGAAGTGAATACGAGTAAAACATCACACTTCGCAATGAATATTATATCTTGTCATGAAGCATAGAAATGAGATGCGATATCCCGTTTTAAGAAGCATAAGAAATCTATTGCTACGGTACGTAGATATCTGGAAACGACATTTCCTAGCAAGGAAGTGTCGCACTTACATTCCTTTGAAGTGAATAAGAGGCAAACATGACACTTCGCACTGAATATTATACCTTATCGCGAAACATAGGAATGAGATGCGATATCGCGATTTAAGAAGCATTAGAACTCTGTCGCTTCGATACGGAGACATCTGCATTCGCTATTTCTTAGTAAGGAAGTGTCGCATTTACATTCATTTGAAGTGAATACGATGTATACATGACACATCGCCATGAACATTGTATCTTATCATGAAACATAGAAATGAGATGCGATATCCCGTCTATAGAAGCGTTAGAAATCTATCTCAACGATACGTAGACATCTACAAACGCTATTTCCTAGCAAGGAAGTGTCGCATTTACATTCCTTGAAGTGAGTACGAGGTATACATGACACATCGCAATGAATATTATATCTTATCCTGAAACATAGAAATGAGATGCGATATCGCGTTTTAAGAAGCGTTAGAACTCTGTTGCTACGTTACGTAGACATCTGCAAACGCTATTTCATAGCAGGGAATAGTCGCATTTACATTCTTATGAAGTGAATACGAGGTATACATGACACTTCGCAATGAATATTATATCTTATCATGAAACAGGGAAATGAGTTGCGACATCACGTTTTAAGAAGCATTGGAAGTCTATTGTTTCGGTACTTAGACATCTGGAAACGCTATTTCCTAGCAAGTAAGTGTCGCATTTACATTCTTTTGAAGCGAATGCGAGGCATACATGACGCTTCGCAATGAATATTATATCTTACCATGAAACATAGGAATGAGATGCGATTTAAAATGCACTAGAACTTTGTTGCTACGATACGTAGACATCTGCAATCGCTATTACCTAGAAAGGAAGCGTCGCATTTACATTAATTTTAAGTGTATGCGTGGTATACATGACACTCCAAAATGAATATTATATCTTATCACGAAACATCGAAATGAAATGCGACATCTCGTTTTAAGAAGCATTAGATCTCTGTTGCTACGATACGTAGACATCTGCAAACGCTATTTCCTAGCATGTAAGTGTCGCATTTACATTCTTTTGAAGTGAATACGTGGTATACATGACTCTTCGCAATGAATATTATATCTTATCATGTAACATAGAAGTGTGATGCGATATCGCGTTTTAAGAAGCATTAGAACTCTATTGGTACGATACGTAGACATCTGCAAACGCTATTTCCTAGCATGGAAGTGTCTAATTTATATTCTTTTAAAGTGAATACGAGGTATACATAGCAACCTACAATGAATATTATATCTTATCACGAAGCATAGAAATGAAATGCGACATCTCGTTTTAAGAAGCATTAGCACTCTGTTGCTACGACACGTAGACATCTGCAAACGCTATTTCCAGGCATGGCAGTTTCGCATTTAGATTCATTTGAAGTGAAAACGAGATGCACATGACACTTCGCAATGAATATTATATCTTATCATGAAACATAGGAATGAGATGCGATATCGCGTTTTGAGACGCATTAGAACACTATTGCTTCGATACGTAGACGTCTGCAAGCGCAACTTCCTAGCAAGGAAGTGCCGCTTTTACATTCTTTTGAAGTGAATACGAGGTATACATAACACTCCACAATGAATAATATATCTTATCACGAAACATAGAAATGAAATGCGATATCGCGTTTTAAGAAGCATTAGAACTCTATTGCTACGATACGTAGACATCTGCAAACGCTATTTCCTAGCATGTAAGTGTCGCATTTACATTCTTTTGAAGTGAATACGAGGTATACATGACACTTCGCAATGAATATTATATATTATCATGAAACGTAGAAGTGAGATGCGATATCGCGTTTTAAGAAGCATTAGAACTCTATTGCTACGAAACGTAGACATCTGCAAACGCTATTTCCTAGCATGGAAGTGTCGCATTTACATTCATTTGAAGTGAATACGAGGTATACATAACACTCCAAAATGAATATTATATCTTATCACGAAACATCGAAATGAAATGCCACATCTCGTTTTAAGAAGCATTAGAACTCTGTTGCTACGATACGTAGACACCTGCAAACGCTATTTCCTAGCATGTAAGTGTCGCATTTACATTCTTTTGAAGTGAATACGAGGTATACATAACACTTCGCAATGAATATTATATCTTATCATGAAACATAGAAGTGAGATGCGATATCGCGTTTTAAGAAGCATTAGAACTCTCTTGCTACGATACGTAGACATCTGCAAACAATATTTCCTAGCAAGGAAGTGTCGCATTTACATTCTTTTGAAGTGAATACGAGGTATACATAACACTCCACAATGAATAATATATCTTATCACGAAACATAGAAATGAAATGCGGCATCTCGTTTTAAGAAGCATTAGAACACTATTGCTACGATACGTAGACATCTGCAAACGCTATTTACTAGGATGGAAGTGTCTAATTTACATTCTTTTGAAGTGAATACGAAGTATACATAACACTCTACAATGAATATTATATCTTATCACGAAACATAGAAATGAAATGCGTCTTCTCGTTTTAAGAAGCATTAGAACTCTATTGCTACGATACGTAGACATCTGCAAACGCTATTTCCTAGCATGGAAGTGTCGCATTTACATTCATTTGAAGTGAATACGAGGTATACATGACAATTCGCAATGAATATTATATCTGATCATGAAACATAGAAATGGGATGCAACATTGTGTTTTGAGAAGCATTAGAACTCTAATGCTAATATACGTAGACATCTGCAAACTTTATTTCCTAGCAAGGAAATGTCGCACTTACATTCCACTGAAGTGATTACGAGGTATACATAACATTACACAATGAATATTATATCTTATTACGAAACATAGAAATGAAATACGACATCTCGTATTAAGAAGCTTTAGTACTCTATTGCTGTGATACGTAGACGTCTGCAAACAATATTTCCTAGCAAGGAAGTGTCGCATTTACATTCTTGTGAAGTGAAATCGAGGTATACATGACACTTCGCAATGAAAATTATATCTGGTCATGAAACATAGAAATGAGATGCGACATCTCGTTTTAAGAAGCAATAGAACTCTATTGCTACGATACGTAGACATCTGCAACGCTATTTCCTAGCATGGAAGTGTCTCATTTACATTCTTTTGAAGTGAATACGAGGTATACATGACACTCCGCAATGAATATTATATCTTATCATGAGACATAGGAGTGAGATGCGATATCGCGTTTGAAGAAGCATTAGAACCCTATTTCTACGATACGTAGACATCTGCAAACCATATTTCCTAGCAACGAAGTGTCGCATTTACATTCTTTTGATGTGAATACGAGGTATACATAACACTAAACAATGAATAATATACCTTATCACGAAACATAGAAATGAAATGCGACGTCACGTTTTAAGAAGCATTAGAAATCTATTGCTACGATACGTAGACATCTGCAAACGCTATTTCCTAGCATGGAAGTGTCGCATTTACATTCATTTGAAGTCAATACGAGGTATACATGACACTTCGCAATGAATATTATATCTGATCATGAAACATAGAAATGAGATGCAACATCGCGATTTGAGAAGCATTAGAACACTATTGCTTCGATACGTAGACATCTGCAAACTCTACTTCCTAGCAGGGAAGCGTCGCAATTACATTCTTTTGAAGTGAATACGAGGTATACATGACACTTCGTAATGAATATTATATCTTATCATGAAACATAGAAGTGAGACGCGATATCGCGTTTTAGGAAGCATTAGAACTATATTGCTACGATACGTAGACATCTGCAAACGCTATTTCCTAGCATGGAAGTGTCGCATATACATTCATTTGAAGTGAATACGAGGTATACATGACACTTCGCAATGAATATTATATCTGATCATGAAACATAGAAATGAGATGCAACATCGCGATTTGAGAAGCATTAGAACCCTATTGCTTCGATACGTAGACATCTGCAAACTCTACTTCCTAGCAGGGAAGCGTCGCAATTACATTCCTTTGAAGTGAATACGAGGTATACATGACACTTCGTAATGAATATTATATCTTATCATGAAACATAGAAGTGAGACGCGATATCGCGTTTTAGGAAGCATTAGAACTATATTGCTACGATACGTAGACATCTGCAAACGCTATTTCCTAGCATGGAAGTGTCGCATTTACATTCATTTGAAGTGAATACGAGGTATACATGACACTTCGCAATGAATATTATATCTGATAATGAAACATAGAAATGAGATGCAACATCGCGTTTTGAGACGCATTAGAACCCTATTGCTTCGATACGTAGACATCTGCAAACTCTGCTTCCTAGCAGGGAAGCGTCGCAATTACATTCTTTTGAAGTGAATACGAGGTATACATGACACTTCGTAATGAATATTATATCTTATCATGAAACATAGAAGTGAGACGCGATATCGCGTTTTAGGAAGCATTAAAACTCTATTGCTACGATACGTAGACATCTGCAAACGCTATTTCCTAGCATGTAAGTGTCGCATTTACATTCTTTTGAAGTGAATACGAGGCATACATGACACTTCGCAATGAATATTATATATTATCATGAAACGTAGAAGTGAGATGCGATATCGCGTTTTAAGAAGCATTAGAACTCTATTGCTACGATACGTAGACATCTGCAAACGCTATTTCCTAGCATGGAAGTGTCGCATTTATATTCATTTGAAGTGAATACGAGGTATACATAACACTCCAAAATGAATATTATATCTTATCACGAAACATCGAAATGAAATGCCACATCTCGTTTTAAGAAGCATTAGAACTCTGTTGCTACGATACGTAGACACCTGCAAACGCTATTTCCTAGCATGTAAGTGTCGCATTTACATTCTTTTGAAGTGAATACGAGGTATACATAACACTTCGCAATGAATATTATATCTTATCATGAAACATAGAAGTGAGATGCGATATCGCGTTTTAAGAAGCATTAGAACTCTATTGCTACGATACGTAGACATCTGCAAACAATATTTCCTAGCAAGGAAGTGTCGCATTTACATTCTTTTGAAGTGAATACGAGGTATACATAACACTCCACAATGAATAATATATCTTATCACGAAACATAGAAATGAAATGCGGCATCTCGTTTTAAGAAGCATTAGAACTCTATTGCTACGATACGTAGACATCTGCAAACGCTATTTACTAGGATGGAAGTGTCTAATTTACATTCTTTTGAAGTGAATACGAAGTATACATAACACTCTACAATGAATATTATATCTTATCACGAAACATAGAAATGAAATGCGTCTTCTCGTTTTAAGAAGCATTAGAACTCTATTGCTACGATACGTAGACATCTGCAAACGCTATTTCCTAGCATGGAAGTGTCGCATTTACATTCATTTGAAGTGAATACGAGGTATACATGACAATTCGCAATGAATATTATATCTGATCATGAAACATAGAAATGGGATGCAACATCGCGTTTTGAGAAGCATTAGAACTCTAATGCTAATATACGTAGACATCTGCAAACTTTATTTCCTAGCAAGGAAATGTCGCACTTACATTCCACTGAAGTGAGTACGAGGTATACATGACACATCGCAATGAATATTATATCTTATCCTGAAACATAGAAATGAGATGCGATATCGCGTTTTAAGAAGCGTTAGAACTCTGTTGCTACGTTACGTAGACATCTGCAAACGCTATTTCATAGCAGGGAATAGTCGCATTTACATTCTTATGAAGTGAATACGAGGTATACATGACACTTCGCAATGAATATTATATCTTATCATGAAACAGGGAAATGAGTTGCGACATCACGTTTTAAGAAGCATTGGAAGTCTATTGTTTCGGTACTTAGACATCTGGAAACGCTATTTCCTAGCAAGTAAGTGTCGCATTTACATTCTTTTGAAGCGAATGCGAGGCATACATGACGCTTCGCAATGAATATTATATCTTACCATGAAACATAGGAATGAGATGCGATATCGCGATTTAAAATGCACTAGAACTTTGTTGCTACGATACGTAGACATCTGCAATCGCTATTACCTAGAAAGGAAGCGTCGCATTTACATTAATTTTAAGTGTATGCGTGGTATACATGACACTCCAAAATGAATATTATATCTTATCACGAAACATCGAAATGAAATGCGACATCTCGTTTTAAGAAGCATTAGATCTCTGTTGCTACGATACGTAGACATCTGCAAACGCTATTTCCTAGCATGTAAGTGTCGCATTTACATTCTTTTGAAGTGAATACGTGGTATACATGACACTTCGCAATGAATATTATATCTTATCATGTAACATAGAAGTGTGATGCGATATCGCGTTTTAAGAAGCATTAGAACTCTATTGGTACGATACGTAGACATCTGCAAACGCTATTTCCTAGCATGGAAGTGTCTAATTTATATTCTTTTAAAGTGAATACGAGGTATACATAGCAACCTACAATGAATATTATATCTTATCACGAAGCATAGAAATGAAATGCGACATCTCGTTTTAAGAAGCATTAGCACTCTGTTGCTACGACACGTAGACATCTGCAAACGCTATTTCCAGGCATGGCAGTTTCGCATTTAGATTCTTTTGAAGTGAAAACGAGATGCACATGACACTTCGCAATGAATATTATATCTTATCATGAAACATAGGAATGAGATGCGATATCGCGTTTTGAGACGCATTAGAACACTATTGCTTCGATACGTAGACGTCTGCAAGCGCAACTTCCTAGCAAGGAAGTGCCGCTTTTACATTCTTTTGAAGTGAATACGAGGTATACATAACACTCCACAATGAATAATATATCTTATCACGAAACATAGAAATGAAATGCGATATCGCGTTTTAAGAAGCATTAGAACTCTATTGCTACGATACGTAGACATCTGCAAACGCTACTTCCTAGCATGCAAGTGTCGCATTTACATTCTTTTGAAGTGAATACGAGGTATACATGACACTTCGCAATGAATATTATATCTTATCTCGAAACATAGAAGTGAGATGCGATATCGCGATTTAAGAAGCTCTGGAACTCTATTGCTACGATACGTAGACATCTGCAAACACTATTTCCTAGCATGGAAGTATCAAATTTACATTCTTTTGAAGTGAATACGAAGTATACATAATACTCCCCAATGAATATTATATCTTATCACGAAACATAGAAGTGAGACGCGATATCGCGTTTTAGGAAGCATTAGAACTCTATTGCTACGATACGTAGACATCTGCAAACGCTATTTCCTAGCATGTAAGTGTCGCATTTACATTCTTTTGAAGTGAATACGAGGTATACATAACACTTCGCAATGAATATTATATCTTATCACGAAACATAGAAATGAAATGCGTCTTCTCGTTTTAAGAAGCATTAGAACTCTATTGCTACGATACGTAGACATCTGCAAACGCTATTTCCTAGCATGGAAGTGTCGCATTTACATTCATTTGAAGTGAATACGAGGTATACATGACAATTCGCAATGAATATTATATCTGATCATGAAACATAGAAATGGGATGCAACATTGTGTTTTGAGAAGCATTAGAACTCTAATGCTAATATACGTAGACATCTGCAAACTTTATTTCCTAGCAAGGAAATGTCGCACTTACATTCCACTGAAGTGATTACGAGGTATACATAACATTACACAATGAATATTATATCTTATTACGAAACATAGAAATGAAATACGACATCTCGTATTAAGAAGCTTTAGTACTCTATTGCTGTGATACGTAGACGTCTGCAAACAATATTTCCTAGCAAGGAAGTGTCGCATTTACATTCTTGTGAAGTGAAATCGAGGTATACATGACACTTCGCAATGAATATTATATCTGGTCATGAAACATAGAAATGAGATGCGACATCTCGTTTTAAGAAGCAATAGAACTCTATTGCTACGATACGTAGACATCTGCAACGCTATTTCCTAGCATGGAAGTGTCTCATTTACATTCTTTTGAAGTGAATACGAGGTATACATGACACTCCGCAATGAATATTATATCTTATCATGAGACATAGGAGTGAGATGCGATATCGCGTTTGAAGAAGCATTAGAACCCTATTTCTACGATACGTAGACATCTGCAAACCATATTTCCTAGCAACGAAGTGTCGCATTTACATTCTTTTGATGTGAATACGAGGTATACATAACACTAAACAATGAATAATATACCTTATCACGAAACATAGAAATGAAATGCGACGTCACGTTTTAAGAAGCATTAGAAATCTATTGCTACGATACGTAGACATCTGCAAACGCTATTTCCTAGCATGGAAGTGTCGCATTTACATTCATTTGAAGTCAATACGAGGTATACATGACACTTCGCAATGAATATTATATCTGATCATGAAACATAGAAATGAGATGCAACATCGCGATTTGAGAAGCATTAGAACACTATTGCTTCGATACGTAGACATCTGCAAACTCTACTTCCTAGCAGGGAAGCGTCGCAATTACATTCTTTTGAAGTGAATACGAGGTATACATGACACTTCGTAATGAATATTATATCTTATCATGAAACATAGAAGTGAGACGCGATATCGCGTTTTAGGAAGCATTAGAACTATATTGCTACGATACGTAGACATCTGCAAACGCTATTTCCTAGCATGGAAGTGTCGCATATACATTCATTTGAAGTGAATACGAGGTATACATGACACTTCGCAATGAATATTATATCTGATCATGAAACATAGAAATGAGATGCAACATCGCGATTTGAGAAGCATTAGAACCCTATTGCTTCGATACGTAGACATCTGCAAACTCTACTTCCTAGCAGGGAAGCGTCGCAATTACATTCCTTTGAAGTGAATACGAGGTATACATGACACTTCGTAATGAATATTATATCTTATCATGAAACATAGAAGTGAGACGCGATATCGCGTTTTAGGAAGCATTAGAACTATATTGCTACGATACGTAGACATCTGCAAACGCTATTTCCTAGCATGGAAGTGTCGCATTTACATTCATTTGAAGTGAATACGAGGTATACATGACACTTCACAATGAATATTATATCTGATAATGAAACATAGAAATGAGATGCAACATCGCGTTTTGAGACGCATTAGAACCCTATTGCTTCGATACGTAGACATCTGCAAACTCTGCTTCCTAGCAGGGAAGCGTCGCAATTACATTCTTTTGAAGTGAATACGAGGTATACATGACACTTCGTAATGAATATTATATCTTATCATGAAACATAGAAGTGAGACGCGATATCGCGTTTTAGGAAGCATTAAAACTCTATTGCTACGATACGTAGACATCTGCAAACGCTATTTCCTAGCATGTAAGTGTCGCATTTACATTCTTTTGAAGTGAATACGAGGTATACATGACACTTCGCAATGAATATTATATATTATCATGAAACGTAGAAGTGAGATGCGATATCGCGTTTTAAGAAGCATTAGAACTCTATTGCTACGATACGTAGACATCTGCAAACGCTATTTCCTAGCATGGAAGTGTCGCATTTACATTCATTTGAAGTGAATACGAGGTATACATAACACTCCAAAATGAATATTATATCTTATCACGAAACATCGAAATGAAATGCCACATCTCGTTTTAAGAAGCATTAGAACTCTGTTGCTACGATACGTAGACACCTGCAAACGCTATTTCCTAGCATGTAAGTGTCGCATTTACATTCTTTTGAAGTGAATACGAGGTATACATAACACTTCGCAATGAATATTATATCTTATCATGAAACATAGAAGTGAGATGCGATATCGCGTTTTAAGAAGCATTAGAACTCTATTGCTACGATACGTAGACATCTGCAAACAATATTTCCTAGCAAGGAAGTGTCGCATTTACATTCTTTTGAAGTGAATACGAGGTATACATAACACTCCACAATGAATAATATATCTTATCACGAAACATAGAAATGAAATGCGGCATCTCGTTTTAAGAAGCATTAGAACTCTATTGCTACGATACGTAGACATCTGCAAACGCTATTTACTAGGATGGAAGTGTCTAATTTACATTCTTTTGAAGTGAATACGAAGTATACATAACACTCTACAATGAATATTATATCTTATCACGAAACATAGAAATGAAATGCGTCTTCTCGTTTTAAGAAGCATTAGAACTCTATTGCTACGATACGTAGACATCTGCAAACGCTATTTCCTAGCATGGAAGTGTCGCATTTACATTCATTTGAAGTGAATACGAGGTATACATGACAATTCGCAATGAATATTATATCTGATCATGAAACATAGAAATGGGATGCAACATCGCGTTTTGAGAAGCATTAGAACTCTAATGCTAATATACGTAGACATCTGCAAACTTTATTTCCTAGCAAGGAAATGTCGCACTTACATTCCACTGAAGTGATTACGAGGTATACATAACATTACACAATGAATATTATATCTTATTACGAAACATAGAAATGAAATACGACATCTCGTATTAAGAAGCATTAGTACTCTATTGCTGTGATACGTAGACGTCTGCAAACAATATTTCCTAGCAAGGAAGTGTCGCATTTACATTCTTGTGAAGTGAAATCGAGGTATACATGACACTTCGCAATGAATATTATATCTGGTCATGAAACATAGAAATGAGATGCGACATCTCGTTTTAAGAAGCATTAGAACTCTATTGCTACGATACGTAGACATCTGCAACGCTATTTCCTAGCATGGAAGTGTCTCATTTACATTCTTTTGAAGTGAATACGAGGTATACATGACACTCCGCAATGAATATTATATCTTATCCTGAGACATAGGAGTGAGATGCGATATCGCGTTTGAAGAAGCATTAGAACCCTATTTCTACGATACGTAGACATCTGCAAACCATATTTCCTAGCAACGAAGTGTCGCGTTTACATTCTTTTGGTGTGAATACGAGGTATGCATAACACTAAACAATGAATAATATATCTTATCACGAAACATAGAAATGAAATGCGACGTCTCGTTTTAAGAAGCATCAGAACTCTATTGCTACGATACGTAGACATCTGCAAACGCTATTTCCTAGCATGGAACTGTCGCATTTACATTCATTTGAAGTGAATACGAGGTATACATGACACTTCGCAGTGAATATTATATCTGATCATGAAACATAGAAATGAGATGCAACATCGCGTTTTGAGAAGCATTAGAACCCTATTGCTTCGATACGTAGACATCTGCAAACTCTACTCCCTAGCAGGGAAGTGTCGCAATTACATTCTTTTAAAGTGAATACGAGGTATACACGACACTTCGTAATGAATATTATATCTTATCATGAAACATAGAAGTGAGACGCGATATCGCGTTTTAGGAAGCATTAGAACTCTATTGCTACGATACGTAGACATCTGCAAACGCTATTTCCTAGCATGCAAGTGTCGCATTTACATTCTTTTGAAGTGAAAACGAGGTATACATAACAGTCCAGAATGAATATTATATCTTATCACGAAACATAGAAATGAAATGCGACATCTCATTTTAAGAAGCATTAGAACACTATTGCTACGATATGTAGACATCTGCAAACGCTATTTCCTAGCATGTAAGTGTCGCATTTACATTCTTTTGAAGTGAATACGAGGTATACATGACACTTCGCAATGAATATTATATCTTATCATGAAACATAGAAGTGGGATGCGATATCGCGTTTTGAGAAGCATTAGAACGCTATTGCTACGATACGTAGACATCTGCAAACAATATTTCCTAGCAAGGAAGTGTCGCATTTACATTCTTTTGAAGTGAATACGAGGTATACATAACACTCCACAATGAATAATATATCTTATCACGAAACATAGAAATGAAATGCGACATCTCATTTTAAGAAGCATTAGAACTCTATTGCTACGATACGTAGACATCTGCAAACGCTATTTACTAGCATGGAAGTGTCTAGTTTACATTCTTTTGAAGTGAATACGAAGTATACATAACACTCTACAATGAAAATTATATCTTATCACGAAACATAGAAATGAAATGCGACTTCTCTTTTTAAGAAGCATTAGAACTCTATTGCTACGATACGTAGACATCTGCAAACGCTATTTCCTAGCATGGAAGTGTCGCATTTACATTCATTTGAAGTGAATACGAGGTATACATGACAATTCGCAATGAATATTATATCTGATCATGAAACATAGAAATGGGAGGCAACATCGCGTTTTGAGAAGCATTAGAACTCTAATGCTAATATACGTAGACATCTGCAAACATTATTTCCTAGCAAGGAAATGTCGCACTTACATTCCACTGAAGTGAATACGAGGTATACATAACACTACACAATGAATATTATATCTTATTACGGAACATAGAAATGAAATACGACATCTCGTATTAAGAAGCATTAGTACTCTATTGCTGTGATACGTAGACATCTGCAAACAATATTTCCTAGCAAGGAAGTGTCGCATTTACATTCTTGTGAAGTGAAATCGAGGTATACATGACACTTCGCAATGAATATTATATCTGGTCGTGAAACATAGAAATGAGATGCAACATCGCGTTTTGAGAAGCATTAGAACCCTATTGCTTCGATACGTAGACATCTGCAAACTCTACTTCCTAGCAGGGAAGTGTCGCAGTTACATTCTTTTAAAGTGAATACGAGGTATACACGACACTTCGTAATGAATATTATATCTTATCATGAAACATAGAAGTGAGACGCGATATCGCGTTTTAGGAAGCATTAGAACTCTATTGCTACGATACGTAGACATCTGCAAACGCTATTTCCTAGCATGCAAGTGTCGCATTTACATTCTTTTGAAGTGAATACGAGGTATACATAACACTCCACAATGAATATTATATCTTATCACGAAACATCGAAATGAAATGCGACATCTCGTTTTAAGAAGCATTAGAACTCTATTGCTACGATACGTAGACATCTGCAAACGCTATCTCCTAGCATGTAAGTGTCGCATTTACATTCTTTTGAAGTGAATACGAGGTATACATGACACTTCGCAATGAATATTATATCTTATCATGAAACATAGTAGTGAAATGCGATATCGCGTTTTAAGAAGCATTAGAACTCTATTGCTACGATACGTAGACATTTGCAAACGCTATTTCCTAGCATGGAAGTGTCGCATTTACATTCATTTGAAGTGAATACGAGGTACACATAACACTCCAAAATGAATATTATATCTTATCACGAAACATCGAAATGAAATGCCACATCTCGTTTTAAGAAGCATTAGAACTCTGTTGCTACGATACGTAGACACCTGCAAACGCTATTTCCTAGCATGTAAGTGTCGCATTTACATTCTTTTGAAGTGAATACGAGGTATACATAACACTTCGCAATGAATATTATATCTTATCATGAAACAAAGAAGTGAGATGCGATATCGCGTTTTAAGAAGCATTAGAACTCTATTGCTACGATACGTAGACATCTGCAAACTTTACTTCCTAGCAAGGAAGTGTCGCATTTACATTGTTTTGAAGTGAATACGAAGTATGCATAACACTCTACAATGAATATTATATCTTAGCACGAAACATAGAAATGAAATGCGACATCTCGTTTTAAGAAGCATTAGAACTCTATTGCTACGATACGTAGACATCTGCAAACTCTACTTCCTAGCAGGGAAGTGTCGCAATTACATTCTTTTGAAGTGAATACGAGGTATACATGACACTTCGTAATGAATATTACATCTTATCATGAAACATAGAAGTGATACGCGATATCGCGTTTTAGGAAGCATTAGAACTCTATTGCTACAATACGTAGACATCTGCAAACGCTATTTCCTAGCATGCAAGTGTCGCATTTACATTCTTTTGAAGTGAATACGAGGTATACATAACACTCCACAATGAATATTATATCCTATCATGAAACATATGAATGAGGTTCTATATTGCGTTTTGAGAAGCATCAGAACTCTATTGCTAATATACGTAGACATCTGCAAACTCTATTTCCTACCAAGGAAATGTCGCACTTACATTCCATTGAAGCGAATACGAGGTATGCATAACATTACACAATGAATATTATACCTTATTACGAAACATAGATACGAAATACAACATCTCGTTTTAAGTAGCATTAGTACTCTATTGCTGTGATACGTAGACATCTGCAAACGCTATTTCCTACCATGTAAGTGTCGCAGTTACATTCTTTTGAAGTGAATACGAGATATATATGACACTTCGCAATGAATATTATATCTGATCATGAAACATAGAAGTGAGATGCGATATCGCGTTTTGAGAAGCATTAGAACTCTATTGCTACGAAACGTAGACATCTGCAAACAATATTTCCTAGCAAGGAAGTGTCGCATTTACATTGTTTTGAAGTGAATACGAAGTATACATAACACTCTACAATGAATATTATATCTTATCACAAAACATAGAAATGAAATGCGACATCTCGTTTTAAGAAGCATTAGAACTCTATTGCTAGGATACGTAGACATCTGCTAACGCTATTTGCTAGCATGGAAGTTTCGCATTTACATTCTTTTGAAGTGAATACGAGATATACATGACACTTCGCAATGAATATTATATCTTATCATGATACATAGAAGTGAGATGCGATATCGCGTTTTAAGAAGCATTAGAACTCTATTGCTACGATACGTAGACATCTGCAAACGCAATTTCCTAGCATGGAAGTTTCGCATTTACATTCTTTTGAAGTGAATACGAGATATACATGACACAACGGAATGAATATTATATCTTATCATGAAACAGAGGAACGAGTTGCGATATCGCGTTTTGAGAAGCATTAGAACACTTTTGCTTCGATACGTAGACATCTGCAAGCGCTACTTCCTAGCAAGAAAGTACCGCTTTTACATTCTTCTGTAGTGAATAGGAGATATACATTACACTTCGCAATGAATATTATATCTTATCATGAAACATAGAAGTGACATACGATATCGCATTTTAAGAAGCATTAGAACTCTATTGCTACGATACGCAGACATCTGCAAACGCTATTTCCTAGCAAGGAAGTGTCGCATTTACATTCTTTTGAAGTGAATACGAGGTATACATGACACTTAGCAATGGATATTATATCTTATCATGAAACATTGAAATGGGACGCGATATCGCACTTTAAGAAGCATTAGTACTCTATTGCTACGATGCGTAGATATCTGGAGACATTATTTCCTAGCAAGGATGTGTCGCATTTACATTCATTAGAAGTGTGGACGAGGTGTACATAACACTTCGCAACGAATCATATATCTTATCACGAAACATAGAAATGAAATGCGGTATCGCGATTTATGAAGCACTAGAACTCTATTGGTACGATACGTCGACATCTGCAAACGTTATTTCCTAGCCAGGAAATGTCGCATTTACATTCCTTTGAAGTGAAAACGAGGAATACATAACACTCCACAATCAATATTATATCCTATCATGAAATATAGAAATGAGGAGCTTTATCGCGTTCTAAGAAGCATTAGAACTCTATTGCTAATATATGTAGATATCTGCAAACGCTATTCCTAGCAAGGAAGTGTCGCATTTACATTCATTGAAGTGAATACGAAGTATACATGACACTTCGCAATGGATATTATATCTTACCATGAAGCATAGAAATGAGATGCGATATCGCGATATAAAAAGCATTAGAACTCCATTGCTACGTAACGTAGACATCTGCAAACGCTATTTCCTAGGAAGGAAGTATCGCATTTACATTCATTTGAAGTGTAGAGATATACATAACACTGCACAATGAATATTATGTCTTATCATGAAACATAGAAATGAGATGCGATATCGCGTTTTAGGAAACATTAGAACTCGTTTGCTTCGATACGTAGACATCTGGAAACGTAGTTTCCTAGAAAGGAAGTTTCGCAGTTACATTCTCTTGAGAGGAATACGAGGTATGCATGACACTTCGCAATGAATGTTATATCTTATGATGAAACATAGAAATGAGATGCGATATGGCGATTCAAGAAGCATTAGGGCTCTATTTCTTCGATACGTAGATATCTGGAAACCTTATTTCCTAGCAAGGAAGTGTCGCATTTACATTCTTTTGAGGTGAATACGAGGTATCACGTCCGGTGAAACTATTTTCCGTTGCTCCAGAGGATTTACGACAAGAGCCTATTTTTCGGTAATTCGGTCCGCGAGAACGCGTTAAGACCGGGTCCCACAATTCGGCTGACGCGACACTAGCGAAAACACTTGCGATAATAAGGGAATGACCCTACCTTTCGATGACTTCTCTCTCGATTTGTACGTAGAAACGGCGTGGAGGATCGTTTGCTGGGATCGTAGCGGATTTCGTTCTGTTGGCTGCTACGGAAATCTCGATCAGTCGCCAGCGAAGAGGAGGACGGCGGTCGGAATTCAGCGTTGATGCTGAATGTGGCATAATCGGCGTGATGCGTCGTGGTGTCTGGATCGGAAGCGTCGACGGTCGCTTCGGAAAGCGGCGTCTGGGCTGGTGCGAAGGCAGGTCGCTGGTATACGAGGACTCTCGGAACGCCCTCCAAATATTCACGCACAAGTGATCGTATGAAATTCTTCCTAGTCGCACGTCGCGTTCTTCGCAAACCGGAAGCACGATTCATTCAAGTTTTTCTGTACTTTCGACTAAGATGTGAAGGATAAGCGGCGGTCTCAACGTCACAAAGCCGATTTCTATACTCCTTCAATTTGATGAAGAGCAACCCCAGTTGTATGGAAGAACCCGTGGAAGAATTCGTAGTTAAATGTAATGTTAAAGGTAGAACTAGAATTATAAACACTTGATAAAATTAATGGATGTGGAAATAGTAGACTTGGTAAAAGAACTTGTACTTGGATATAGTAAAAGTAAAAATAAACTATATTCTAGGTTTAAAGTATACAAGAACTGGAATTATTCTAAGACTAAGACTAAGATAAAATAGAAATAGAAATACGATGCCTGAACCTCACATTGAGGTGGCTAACGTTCTAGAACTAGAAGTTTCGACTCCTCGGTAGGAGATCTCGAGTCAGAGTGTGTGCTCTGGAGACGCGTCTCTGACCTCCTCGGTTCGCGGGGCGCTACGGTCGCGGACGTTCGTGGTAGGGAGATCGCGGTCCCGCGAGTGGGGGACTCGCGTCTCGAGGCGGAGAGCGCGCGGTCCAGTGAGTGGGGACCCGCGGCTCGTGGAGGGGCTAGCGGCGCATGCCGCTGGTCGGACGCATCTTACTTAGTGTAACTTAGATCTAGGAATTCTTATATATGCGTCATGATATGGTATGAATGTCCTAGCTTAGAAGTAATATATAGGTTCTAGCAGATCCTGTTCCCGGAATTGGAAAAGACCCCATTCAGGTGATGCGCTGCGGCTACGTCTTCCTGCAGGACGGAATCCTCGGTGCGAGGGAGATAGGGCTGCCCGTCCTTGGTGCGGGCGAGACAGGTATACTCGGTGGTGCGAGTGAGACACTGGTGTCCGGTACGAGCGAGACAGGTATACTCGGCGGTGCGAGTGAGGCAGCGGAACTCGGTGTGAGTGAGCGCGTGCAGGTATGGTCGCGCGAACACTTCCAGTTGCTGGTTCTGCAAGCGAGTTTGGCTGGTTGCATGCGTCCAGGGGTTGATGCTGGGGGGTGCGAAGAGGTTGATGGGTGGCAGGCGGTACGCCTTACGTCACAAAATGCGACACTTCCTTTCTAGGTAATTACGTTCCCAGATATCTCTGTATCGAAGCTATAGAGTTCAAATTCTCCTTAAAACGCGATATCGCAACTCATCTCTATGTCTCATGATAAGATATATTATTCATTGCGAGGTGTCAAGTATACCTCGTATTCACCACAAAGGAATGTAAATGCGACACTTCCATGCTTGGAAATAGAGTTTACAGATGTCTACGTATCGTAGCAATAGAGACCTAATGCTTGTTCAAACGCGATATCGCTTCTCGCTTCTATGTTTCATGATAAGCTATAATATTCATTGCGAAGTGTCATGTATACCTCGCCTACACTTCAAAAGAATGTAAATGCCACACTTCCTTGTTCGGAAATGCGTTTCTAGATGTCTGCGTATCGAAGCAATAGAGTTCTACTGCTTCTTCAAACGCGGTATCGCATCTCATTTCTGTGTTTCATGATAAGATATAATATTCATAGCGAAGTGTCATGTGTACCACGTGTGCGCTTCAGAAGAATGTAACTGCCACATTTGCTTGCTATAAAAGGCGTTTCCAGATGTCCACGTGTTGAAGCAATAAAGTTCTAATGTTCCTTAAAACGCGAAATCGCATGGCAGTTCTGTGTTTCAAGATAAGATATAATATTCATTGCGAAGTGTTATGTATACCTCGTTTATACTTCAACAGAATGTAAATGCCACACTTCCTTGCTAGGAAATGCGTTTTTAGATGTCTACGTATCGTTGCAATGGAGTTCTAATGCTTCGTAAAACGCGAAATCGCATCGCAGTTCTATGTTTCATGATAAGATATAATATTCATAGCGAAGTGTCATGTGTACATCGTCTATACTTCAAAAAAATGTAAATGCCACATTTCGTTGCCAGGAAATGAGTTTCCAGATGTCTACGTGTCCAAACAATAAAGTTGTAATGCTTCTTAAAACGCGATATCGCATCTCATTTCTATGTTTCATGATAAGATATAATGTTCATTGCAAAGTGTAATGTATACCACGTCTGCAATTCAAAAGAATGTAACTGCCACACTTCCTTGCTAGAAAAGGCGTTTGCAGATGTCCACGTGTCGAAGCAATGAAGTTCTCATGCTTCTTAAAACGCGAAATCGCATGCCAGATCTATGTTTCATGATAAGAGATAATATTCATTGCGATGTGCTATTTATACCTCGTCTGCACTTCAAAAGAATGAAAGTGCCACACTTTCTTGCTAGGAAATAGCGTTTCCAGATGTCTACGTATAGAAGCAATGGAGTTCTACTGATTCTTCAAACGCGATATCGCATCTCATTTCTTTGTTTCATGATAAGATATAATATTCATCGCGAAGTGTTATGTATAGCTAGTCTACAGTTCAAAAGAATGGAAATGCCACACTTTCTTGCTAGGAAATAGCGTTTGCGGATGTCTCCGTATCGAAGCAATAGAGATCTAATGCTATTTAAATCGCGATAAAGCATATCACTTCTATGTTTCATGATAAGATATAATATTCATTGTGGAGACTTAGGTATACCTCGTATTCACTTCAAAAGAATGTAAATGCGACTATTGCTTGCTAGGAAATATCGTTTGCAGATGTCTACGTATCGAAGCAATAGATTTCTAATGCTTCTTAAAACGCGATATCGCATCACATTTCTATGTTTCATGATAAGATATAATATTCATTACGAAGTGTCATGTATACATCGTATTCTCTTCAAAAGAATGTAAATGCGATACTTCCTTGCTATTAAATGGAGTTTGTTGGTGTCTACGTATCGTAGCTATAGAGTACTAATGCTTTTTATATCGCGATATCGCATCTCATTTCTATGTTTCATGATAAGATATAATATTCATTGCGAAGTGTCGCGTGTACTTCGTACTCACTACTAAAGAATGTAAATGCGACACTTACGTGCTAGGAAATAGCGATTGCAGATGTCTACGTATCTTAGCAATGGAGTTCTAATGCTTTTTAAATCGCGGTATCGCAGCTCATTTCTATGCTTCATGATAGGATATAATATTCATTGCGAAGTGTCATGTATATCTCGTATTCACTTCGAATGAATGTAAATGCAATACTACCTTGCTAGGAAGTAGCGTTTGCAGATGTCTACGTATCGTAGCAATAGAGTTCTAATGCTTCTTAAACGGGATATCTCATCACATTTCTATGTTTCATGATAAGATATAATATTCATTGCGAAGTGTTATGTATTCCTCGTCTACACTTCAAATGAATGTAAATGCGATACTTCCATGCTAGGAAATAGCGTTTGAAGATATCTACTTATCGAAGCAATAGATTTCTAATACTTCTTAAAACGAGATGTCGCATCTCATTTCTATGTTTCATGATAAGATATAATATTCATTGCGAAGTGTCACTTATACCTCGCATACACATCAAATGAATGTATCTGCGACACTTCCTTGTTAGAATATAGCGTCTGCAGATGTCTACGCATCGAGGCCATAGAGTTCTAATGCTTCATAAATTGCGAAATCGCATCTCTCTTCTGTGTTTCATGATAAGATATAATATTCATTGCGAAGTGTCATGTATACCTCGTATTCAATTCAAAAGAATGTAAATGCGACGTTTCCATCCTAGGAAATAGCGTTTGCAGATGTCTACGTATCGTAGCAGAAGAGTCCTAATGCTTCTTAAAACGAGATGTCACATTTCATTTCTATGTTTGGTGATAAGATATGATATTCATTGCGAAGTGTCATGTATACCTCGTATTCACTCAAAACGAATGTAAATGCGACACTCCCTTGCTAGGAAATAGCGTTTGCAGATACCTGAGTATCGTAGCAATAGGGTTCTAATGCGTCTTAGATCGCGATATCGCATCTCATTTCTATGTTTCGTGATAAGTTATAATATTCATTCCGAAGAGTCATGTATACCTCGAATTCACTTCAAAAGAATGTAAATGCGACACTTCCATGCTAGGAAATAGCGTTTGCAGATATCTCCGCATCGAGGCAATAGGGTTCTAATGCTTCGTAAAACGCGATGTCGCATCTCACTTCTATGTTACATGATAAGATATAATATTCATTGCGAAGTGTCATGTATACATCGTATTCACTTCAAAATAATGTAAATGCGAATCTTCCTTGCTAGGAAATAGCGTTTGCAGATGTCTACGTATCGTAGCAATGGAGTTCTAATGCTTCTCAAAACGCGATATCACATCTCATTTCTATGCTTCATGATAAGATATAATATTCATTGCGATGTGTCATGTATACCTCGTATTCACTTCAAAGAATGTAAATGCGTATCTTCCTTGCTAGGAAGTAGCGTTGGCGGATGTCTACGTATCGAAGCAATAGTGTTATAATGCTTCTTAAAACGAGGTACGGCATCTCATTCCTATGTTTCATGATATGATATAATATTCATTGCGAAGTGTCATGTATACCTCGCATACACTCCAAATGAATGTCAATGAGACACTTCCCTGCTAGGAATTAGCGTTTGCGGAAGTCTACGTTTCGAAGCAATAGTGTTCTAATGCTTCAGAAAACGACAAATAGCATCTCACTTGTATGCTTCATGATAAGATATAATATTCATTGCGAAGTGTCATGTATATCTCGTCTACACTTCAAATGAGTGCAAATGCGACACTTCCTTGCTAGGAAATATCGTCTGCAGATGTCTATGTATCGTAGCAATAGAGTTCTAATGCTTCTCAAAACGCGATATCGCATCTCATTTCTATGTTTCCTGATAAGATATAATATTCATTGCGAAGTGTCATGTACACCTCGTAATCAATTCAAAAGAAAGTAAATGCGACTATTGCTTGCAAGGAAATAGCGTTCGCAGGCCTCCACGTATCGTAGCAATAGAGTTCTAATGCTTCTCAAAACGCGATATCGCATCTCATTTCTATGCTTCATGATAAGATATAATATTCATTGCGAAGTGTCACGTATACCTCGTATTCACTTCAAAAGAATGTAAATGCGACACTTCCATGCTAGGAAATAGCGTCTGCAGATGTCTACGCGTCGACGCAATAAGGTTCTAATGCTGCTTAAAACGCGATATCGCATCTCACTTCTATGATTCATGATAAGATATAATATTCATTGCGAAGTGTCATGTATACCTCGTATTCACTTCAAAAGAATGTAAATGCGACTATTCGTTGCTAGGAAATAGCGTTTGCAGATGCCTACGTATCGTAGCAATAGAGTTCTAATGCTGCTTAGATCGCGATATCGCATCTCATTTCTATGTTTCGTGATAAGTTATAATATTCATTGCGAATGGTAATGTATATCTTGTATTCACTTCAAAAGAATGTAAGTGCGGCTATTGCTTGCTAGGAAATAGCGTTTGCAGATGCCTACGTATCGTAGCAATAGAGTTCTAATGCTTCTAAGATCGCGATATCGCATCTCATTTCTATGTTTCGTGATAAGTTATAGTATTCATTCCAAAGTGTCATGTATACCTCGAATTCACTTCAAAATAATCTAAATGCGACATTTCCATGCTAGGAAATAGCCCTTGCAGATATCTCCGCATTGAGGCAATAGAGTTCTAATGCTTCTTAAAACGCGATATCGCATCTCACTCCTATGTTTCATGATAAGATGTAATATTCATTGCGAAGTGTCATGTACACCTCGTATTCACTTCAAAAGAATGTAAATGCGACACTTCCATGCTAGGAAATAGCGTCTGCAGATGTCTACGTATCGTAGCAACAGAGTTCTAATGCTTCTCAAAACGCGATATCGCATCTCATTTCTATGTTTCCTGATAAGATATAATATTCATTGCGAAGTGTCATGTACACCTCGTAATCAATTCAAAAGAAAGTAAATGCGACTATTGCTTGCAAGGAAATAGCGTTCGCAGGCCTCCACGTATCGTAGCAATAGAGTTCTAGTGCTACTTAAACCGCGATATCGCATCCCATTTATATGTTTCGTGATAAGATATAATGTTCATTGCGAAGTGTCATGTACACCTCGTATTCACTTCAAAAGAATGTAAGTGCGGCACTTCCATGCTAGGAAATAGCGTTTGCTGATGTCTCCGCATCGATGCCATAGAGTTCTAATGCTTCTCAAAACGCGATATCGCATCTCACTTCTATGATTCATGATAAGATATAATATTCATTGCGAAGTGTCATGTATACCTCGTATTCACTTCAAAAGAATGTAAATGCGACTATTCGTTGCTAGGAAATAGCGTTTGCAGATGCCTACGTATCGTAGCAATAGAGTTCTAATGCTGCTTAGATCGCGATATCGCATCTCATTTCTATGTTCCGTGATAAGTTATAATATTCATTCCGAAGTGTCATGTATACCTCGAATTCACTTCAAAAGAATCTAAATGCGACACTTCCATGCTAGGAAATAGCATTTGCAGATGTCTCCGCATCGAGGCTATAGAGTTCTAATGCTTCTTAAAACGCGATATAGCATCTCTCTTCTATGTTTCATGATAAGATATAATATTCATTGCGAAGTGTCATGCATACCTCGTATTCTCTCCAAACGAATGTAAATGCAACACTTCCTTGCTAGGAAATAGCTTATTCATATCTGTACGTACCGTAGCAATAGAGTTCTAATGCTTCTTAAAACGCGATATCGCATCCCACTTATATGTTTCGTGATAAGATATAATAATCATTGCGAAATGTCATGTATACCTCGTATTCACTTCAAAAGAATGTAAGTGCGACACTTCCATGTTAGGAAATAGCGTTTGCAGATGTCTCCGCATCGAGGCCATAGACTTCTAATGCTTCTTAAAACGCGATATCGCATCCCTCTTCTGTGTTTCATGATAAGATATAATATTCATTGCGAAGAGTCATGTACACCTCGTATTCACTTCAAAAGAATGTTAGTGCGACACTTCCATGCTAGGAAATAGCGATTGCTGATGTCTCCGCATCGATGCCATAGAGTTCTAATGCTTCTTAAAACGCGATATCGCATCTCTCATCTATGTTTCATGATAAGGTACAATATTCATAGCGAAGTGTCATGTATACCTCGCATTCACTACAAAAGAATGAAAATGCGACACTTCCATGCTAGGAAATAGCGTCTGCAGATGTCTACGCGTCGAGGCAATAGAGTTCTAATGCTTCTTAGATCGCGATATCGCATCTCAGTTCTATGTTTCACTGTAAGATATAATATTCATTGCGAAGTGTCATGTAAACCTCGAATTCATTTCAAAAGAATGTAAATGCGACTATTGCTTGCTAGGAAATAGCGTTTGCCGATATCTACCTATCATAGCAATTGCGTTCTAATGCTACTTAAATCGCGATATGACACCTCATATATATGTTTCGTGATAAGATATAATATTCATTGCGAAGTGTCATGTATACCTCGCATTCACTACAAAAGAATGAAAATGCGACACTTCCATGCTAGGAAATAGCGTCTGCAGATGTCTACGCGTCGAGGCAATAGAGTTCTAATGCTTCTTATGTCGCGATATCGCATCTCATTTCTATCTTTCATTATAAGATATAATATTCATTGCGAAGTGTCATGTATACCTCGTATTCACATCAAAAGAATGTAAATGCGGCTATTCCTTGCTAGGGCATAGCGTTTGCAGATGCCTACGTATCGTAGCAATAGAGTTCTAATGCTTCTTAGATCGCGATATCGCATCTCATTTCTATGCTTCATGATAAGATATAATATTCATTGCGAAGTGTCATGTATACCTCGTATTCTCTCCAAACGAATGTAAATGCGACACTTCCTTGCTAGGAAATGGCGTTCTCAGATGTCTACGTATCGTATCAATAGCGTTCTAATGCTACTTAAATCGCGATATCGCATCTCATTTTTATGTTTCGTCATAAGATATAATATTCATTGCGAAGTGTCATATATACCTCGTATTCACTTCAAAAGAATGAAAATGCGACTATTACTTGCTAGGAAATAGCGTTTGCAGATGTCTACGTATCGTAGCAATAGAGTTCTAATGCTACTTAAAACGCGATATCGCATCACTCTTCTATGTTTCGTGATAAGATATAATGTTCTTTGCGAAGTGTCATGTATACTTCGTATTCACTTCAAAAGAATGTAAATGCGAATCTTCCTTGCTCGGAAATAGCGATTGCAGATGTCTACGTATCGTGGCAATAGAGTTCTAATGCTTCTCAAAACGCGATATCGCATATCATTTTTATGCTTCATGATAAGATATAATATTCATTGCGAAGTGTCACGTATACCTCGTATTCACTCCAAACGAATGTCAATGCGACACTTCCTTGCTAGGAAATAGCATATTCAGATGTCTACGCGTCGAGGCAGTAAGGTTCTACTGCTTCTTAAAACGCGATATCGCATCTCACTGCTATGATTCATGATAAGATATAATATTCATTGCGAAGTGTCATGTACACCTCGTATTCACTTCAAAAGAATGTAAATGCGACTATTGCTTGCTAGGAAATAGCGTTTGCATATGTCTACGTATCGTAGCAATAGTGTTCTAATGCCTCTTAAAACGCGATATCGCATCTCTCTTCTATATTTCATGATACGATATAATATTCATTGCGAAGTGTCATGTATACCTCGCATTCACTACAAAAGAATGAAAATGCGACACTTCCATGCTAGGAAATAGCGTCTGCAGTTATCTATGCGTCGAGGCAATAGAGTTCTAATGCTTCTTATATCGCGATATCGCATCTCATTTCTATGATTCATTATAGGATATAATATTCATTGCGAAGTGTCATGTAAACCTCGAATTCCATTCAAAAGAATGTAAATGCGACTATTGCTTGCTAGGAAATGGCGTTCTCAGATGTCTACGTATCGTAGCAATAGAGTTCTAATGCTACTTAAATCGCGATATCGCATCTCATTTCTATGTTTCGTGTATAGATATAATATTCATTGCGAAGTGTCATATACACCTCGTATTCACTTCAAAAGAATGAAAATGCGACTATTGCTTGCTAGGAAATAGCGTCTGCAGATGTCTACGCATTGGGGCGATAGAGCTCTAATGCTTCTTAAAACTCGATATCGCATCTCAATTCAATGTTTCATTATAAGATATAATATTCATTGCGAAGTGTCATGTATACCTCGTATTCACTTCAAAGGAATGCAAATGCGACTATTCCTTGCTAGGAAATAGCGTATTCAGATGTCTCCGTATCGTAGCAGTAGTGTTCTAATGCTTCACAAAACGCGATATCGCATCTCATTTCTATGCTTCATGATAAGATATTATATTCATTGCGAAGTGTCATGTATATCTCGTATTCACTTCAAAAGAATGTAAATGCGACACTTCCATGCTAGGAAATAGCATTTGCAGATGTCTCCGCATCGAGGCCATAGAGTTCTAATGCTTCTTAAAACGCGATATAGCATCTCTCTTCTATGTTTCATGATAAGATATAATATTCATTGCGAAGTGTCATGTGTACCTCGTATTCTCTCCAAACGAATGTAAATGCAACACTTCCTTGCCAGGAAATAGCTTATTCAGATCTGTACGTACCGTAGCAATAGAGTTCTAATGCTTCTTAAAACGCGATATCGCATCTCTCTTCTATGTTTCATGATAAGATATAATATTCATTGCGAAGTGTCATGTATACCTCCCCTTCTCTCCAAACGAATGTAAATGCGACACTTCCTTGCTAGGAAATAGCGTATTCAGATGTCTACGTATCGTAGCAGAAGGGTTCTAATGCCACTTAAATCGCGATATCGCATCCCACTTATATGTTTCGTGATAAGATATAATAATCATTGCGAAGTGTCATGTATACTTCGTATTCACTTCAAAAGAATGTAAATGCGAATCTTCCTTGGTAGGAAATAGCGCTTGCAGATGTCTACGTTTCGTAGCAATAGTGTTCTAATGCTTCTCAAAACGCGATATCGCATCTCATTTCTATGATTCATGATAAGATATAATATTCATTGCGAAGTGTCATGTATACATCGTATTCACTTCAAAAGAATGTAAGTGCGACACTTCCATGCTAGGAAATAGCGTTTGCAGATGTCTCCGCATCGAGGCCATAGAGTTCTAATGCTTCTTAGAACGCGATATCGCATCTCTCTTCTATGTTTCATGATAAGATATAATATTCATTGCGAAGTGTCATGTATACCTTCTATTCTCTCCAAACGAATGTAAATGCGACACTTCCTTGCTAGGAAATGGCGTATTCAGATGTCTAGGTATCGTAGCAATAGGGTTCTAATGCTACTTCAATTGCGGTATGACACCTCATTTATATGTTTCGTGATAAGATATAATATTCATTGCGAAGTGTCATGTATACATCGTATTCACTTCAAAAGAATGTAAGTGCGACACTTCCATGCTAGGAAATAACGTTTGCAGATGTCTCCACGTCGAGGCCATAGAGTTCTAATGCTTCTTAGAACGCGATATCGCATCTCTCTTCTATGTTTCATGATAAGATATAATATTCACTGCGAAGTGTTATGTATACCTCCACTTCTCTCCAAACAAATGTAAATGCGACACTTCCTTGCTAGGAAATGGCGTATTCAGAGGTCTACGTATCGTAGCAATAGCGTTCTAGTGCTACTTCAATCGCGATATAACACCTCATTTCTATGTTTCGTGATAAGATATAATATTCATTGCGAAGTATCATGTATACATCGTATTCACATCAAAGGAATGTAAGTGCGACACTTCCATGCTAGGAAATAGCGTCTGCAGATGTCTACCCGTCGAGGCAATAGAGTTCTAATGCTTCTTAGATCGCGATATCGCATCTCATTTCTATGTTTCATTATAAGATATAATATTCATTGCGAAGTGTCATGTATACCTCGTATTCACATCAAAAGAATGTAAAGGCGACTATTCCTTGCTAGGAAATAGCGTATTCAGATGTCTACGTATCGTAGCAATAGAGTTCTAATGCTACTTAAATCTCGATATCGCATCTCATTTATATGTTTCGTGATAAGATATAATATTCATCGCGAAGTGTCATGTACACCTCGTATTCACTTCAAAAGAATGTAAGTGCGACACTTCCATGCTAGGAAATAGCGTTTTCTGATGTCTCCGCATCGATGCCATAGAGTTCTAATGCTTCTTAAAACGCGATATCGCAACTCTTTTCTATGTTTCATGATAAGATATAATATTCATTGCGAAGTGTCATGTATACCTCGCATTCACTACAAAAGAATGAAAATGCGACACTTACATGCTAGGAAATAGCGTCTGCAGATGTCTACGCGTCGAGGCAACAGAGTTCTAATGCTTCTTAGATCGCGATATCGCATCTCATTCCTATGTTTCATTATAAGATATAATATTCATTGCGAAGTGTCATGTTTACATCGCATTCACATCAAAAGAATGTAAATGCGACTATTCCTTGCTAGGGCATAGCGTTTGCAGATGCCTACGTATCGTAGCAATAGAGTTCTAATGCTTCTTAGATCGCGATATCGCATCTCACTTTAATGTTTCGTGATAAGTTATAATATTCATTCCGAAGTGTCATGTAAACCTCGAAATCATTTCAAAAGAATGTAAATGCGACTATTGCTTGCTAGGAAATAGCGTTTGCAGATGTCTCCGCATCGAGGCCATAGAGTTTTAATGCTACTTACAACGCGATATCGCATCTCATTTCTATGTTTCGTGATAAGATATAATATTCACTGCGAGGTGTCATGTACACCTCGTATTCATTTCAAAAGAATGTAAATGCGACACTTCCTTGCTAGGAAATAGTGTATTCAGATGTCTACGTATCGTAGCAATAGTGCTCTAATGCTACTTAAATAGCGATATCGCATCTCATTTCTATGTTTCGTGATAAGATATAATAATCATTGCGAAGTGTCATTTATACCCCGTATTCACTTCAAAAGAATGTAAATGCGAACCTTCCTTGCTAGGAAATGGCTTATTTAGATGTCTACGTATCGTAGCAGTAGAGTTCTAATGCTACTTAAATCTCGATATCGCATCTCATTTATATATTTCGTGATAAGGTATAATATTCATCACGAAGTGTCATGTACACCTCGTATTCACTTCAAAAGAATGTAAGTGCGACACTTCCATGCTAGGAAATAGCGTTTGCTGATGTCTCCGCATCGATGCCATAGAGTTCTAATGCTTCTCAAAACGCGATATCGCATCTCATTTCTATGCTTCATGATAAGATATTATATTCATTGCGAAGTGTCATGTATACCTCGTATTCACTTCAAAAGAATGTAAATGCGACTATTCCTTGCTAGTGCATAGCGTCTGCAGATGCCTACGTATCGTAGCAATAGAGTTCTAATGCTTCTTAGATCGCGATATCGCATCTCATTTGTATGTTTGGTGATAAGATATAATATTCATTGCGAAGTGTCATGTATACATCGTATTCACTTCAAAAGAATGTAAGTGCGACACTTCCATGCTAGGAAATAACCTTTGCAGATGTCTCCGCGTCTAGGCCATAGAGTTCCAATGCTTCTCAGAACGCGATATCGCATCTCTCTTCTATGTTTCATGATAAGATATAATATTCATTGCGAAGTGTCACGTATACCTCCTCTTCTCTCCAAGCAAATGTAAGTGCGACACTTCCTTGCTAGGAAATGGCGTATTCAGATGTCTACGTATCGTAGCAATAGCGTTCTAATGCTACTTCAATCGCGATATGACACCTCATTTATATGTTTCGTGATAAGATATAATACTCATTGCGAAGTGTCATGAATACATCGTATTCACTTCAAAAGAATGTAAGTGCGACACTTCCATGCTAGGAAATAGCATTTGCAGATGTCTCCGCATCGAGGCCATAGAGTTCTAATGCTTCTTAAAACGCGATATAGCATCTCTCTTCTATGTTTCATGATAAGATATAATATTCATTGCGAAGCGTCATGTGTACCTCGTTTTCTCTCCAAACGAATGTAAATGCAACACTTCCTTGCTAGGAAATAGCGTCTGTAGATGTCTACGCGTCGAGGCAATAGAGATCTAATGCTTCTTAAATCGCGATATCGCATCTCATTTATATGTTTCGTGATAAGATATAATATTCATCGCGAAGTGTCATGTACACCTCGTATTCACTTCAAAAGAATGTAAATGCGACTATTGCTTGCTAGGAAATAGCGTTTGCAGATGTCTGCGTATCGTAGCAATAGAGTTCTAATGCTAGTTTAATCGCGATATCGCATCCCACTTATATGTTTCGTGATAAGATATAATTATCATGGCGAAATGTCATGTATACCACGTATTCACATCAAAAGAATGTAAGTTTGACACTTCCTTGCAAGGAAATAGCTTATTCAGATCTGTACGTATCGTAGCAATAGAGTTCTAATGCTGCTTAAAACGCGATATCGCATCAATTTTCTGTGTTTCAAGATAAGATATAATATTCATTGCGAAGTGTCATGTATACCTCGTATTCACTTCAAAAGAATGTAAATGCGACTACTGCTTGCTAGGAAATAGCGTTTCTAGATGTCTACGTATCGTAGCAATAGAGTTGTAATGCTACATAAATCGCGATATCGCATCTCGTTTCTATGTTTCGTGATAAGATATAATATGCATTGCGAAGTGTCATGTATACATCGTATTCACATCAAAGGAATGTAAGTGCGACACTTCCATGCTAGGAAATAGCGTCTGCAGATGTCTACCCGTCGAGGCAATAGAGTTCTAATGCTTCTTAGATCGCGATATCGCATCTCATTTCTATGTTTCATTATAAGATATAATATTCATTGCGAAGTGTCATGTATACCTCGTATTCACATCAAAAGAATGTAAATGCGACTATTCCTTGCTAGGGCATAGCGTTTGCAGATGCCTACGTATCGTAGCAATAGAGTTCTAATGCTTCTTAGATCGCGATATCGCATCACATTTTTATGTTTCGTGATAAGTTATAATATTCATTCCGAAGTGTCATGTAAACCTCGAATTCATTTCAAAAGAGTGTAAATGCGACTATTGCTTGCTAGGAATTAGCGTTTGCAGATATCTCCACATCGATGCCACAGAGTTCTAATGCTTTTTAAAACGCGGTATCGCATCTCTCTTCTATGTTTCATGATAAGATATAATATTCATTACGAAGTGTCATGTATACCTCGCATTCACATCAAAAGAATGTAAATGCGACTATTCCTTGCTAGGGCATAGCGTTTGCAGATGCCTACGTATCGTAGCAATAGAGTTCTAATGCTGCTTAGATCGCGATATCGCATCTCATTTCTATGTTTCGTGATAAGTTATAATATTCATTCCGAAGTATCATGTATAACTCGAATTCACTTCAAAAGAATCTAGATGCGACATTTCCATGCTAGGAAATAGCCCTTGCAGATATCTCCGCATTGAGGCAATAGAGTCCTAATGCTTCTTAAAACGAGATTTCGCATTTCATTTCTATGTTTCGTGATAAGATATAATATTCATTGCGAAGTGTCATGCATACCTCCTATTCACTCCAAACAAATGTAAATGGACACTTCCTTGCTAGGAAATAGCGTCTGCAGATGTCTACGCATCGAGGCGATAGAGTTCTAATGCTACTTAAATCGCGATATCGCATCTCACTTCTATGTTTCATGATAAGATATAATATTCATTGCGAAGTGTCATGTATACCTCGTATTCACTTCAAAAGAATGTAAGTGCGACACTTCCATGCTAGGAAATAGCGTTTTCTGATGTCTCCGCATCGATGCCATAGAGTTCCAATGCTTCTCAGAACGCGATATCGCATCTCTCTTCTATGTTTCATGATAAGATATAATATTCATTGCGAAGTGTCACGTATACCTCCTCTTCTCTCCAAGCAAATGTAAGTGCGACACTTCCTTGCTAGGAAATGGCGTATTCAGATGTCTACGTATCGTAGCAATAGCGTTCTAATGCTACTTCAATCGCGATATGACACCTCATTTATATGTTTCGTGATAAGATATAATACTCATTGCGAAGTGTCATGAATACATCGTATTCACTTCAAAAGAATGTAAGTGCGACACTTCCATGCTAGGAAATAGCATTTGCAGATGTCTCCGCATCGAGGCCATAGAGTTCTAATGCTTCTTAAAACGCGATATAGCATCTCTCTTCTATGTTTCATGATAAGATATAATATTCATTGCGAAGCGTCATGTGTACCTCGTTTTCTCTCCAAACGAATGTAAATGCAACACTTCCTTGCTAGGAAATAGCGTCTGTAGATGTCTACGCGTCGAGGCAATAGAGATCTAATGCTTCTTAAATCGCGATATCGCATCTCATTTATATGTTTCGTGATAAGATATAATATTCATCGCGAAGTGTCATGTACACCTCGTATTCACTTCAAAAGAATGTAAATGCGACTATTGCTTGCTAGGAAATAGCGTTTGCAGATGTCTGCGTATCGTAGCAATAGAGTTCTAATGCTAGTTTAATCGCGATATCGCATCCCACTTATATGTTTCGTGATAAGATATAATTATCATGGCGAAATGTCATGTATACCACGTATTCACATCAAAAGAATGTAAGTTTGACACTTCCTTGCAAGGAAATAGCTTATTCAGATCTGTACGTATCGTAGCAATAGAGTTCTAATGCTGCTTAAAACGCGATATCGCATCAATTTTCTGTGTTTCAAGATAAGATATAATATTCATTGCGAAGTGTCATGTATACCTCGTATTCACTTCAAAAGAATGTAAATGCGACTACTGCTTGCTAGGAAATAGCGTTTCTAGATGTCTACGTATCGTAGCAATAGAGTTGTAATGCTTCATAAATCGCGATATCGCATCTCGTTTCTATGTTTCGTGATAAGGTATAATATGCATTGCGAAGTGTCATGTATACATCGTATTCACATCAAAGGAATGTAAGTGCGACACTTCCATGCTAGGAAATAGCGTCTGCAGATGTCTACCCGTCGAGGCAATAGAGTTCTAATGCTTCTTAGATCGCGATATCGCATCTCATTTCTATGTTTCATTATAAGATATAATATTCATTGCGAAGTGTCATGTATACCTCGTATTCACATCAAAAGAATGTAAATGCGACTATTCCTTGCTAGGGCATAGCGTTTGCAGATGCCTACGTATCGTAGCAATAGAGTTCTAATGCTTCTTAGATCGCGATATCGCATCACATTTTTATGTTTCGTGATAAGTTATAATATTCATTCCGAAGTGTCATGTAAACCTCGAATTCATTTCAAAAGAGTGTAAATGCGACTATTGCTTGCTAGGAATTAGCGTTTGCAGATATCTCCACATCGATGCCACAGAGTTCTAATGCTTTTTAAAACGCGGTATCGCATCTCTCTTCTATGTTTCATGATAAGATATAATATTCATTACGAAGTGTCATGTATACCTCGCATTCACATCAAAAGAATGTAAATGCGACTATTCCTTGCTAGGGCATAGCGTTTGCAGTTGCCTACGTATCGTAGCAATAGAGTTCTAATGCTGCTTAGATCGCGATATCGCATCTCATTTCTATGTTTCGTGATAAGTTATAATATTCATTCCGAAGTATCATGTATAACTCGAATTCACTTCAAAAGAATCTAGATGCGACATTTCCATGCTAGGAAATAGCCCTTGCAGATATCTCCGCATTGAGGCAATAGAGTCCTAATGCTTCTTAAAACGAGATTTCGCATTTCATTTCTATGTTTCGTGATAAGATATAATATTCATTGCGAAGTGTCATGCATACCTCCTATTCACTCCAAACAAATGTAAATGGACACTTCCTTGCTAGGAAATAGCGTCTGCAGATGTCTACGCATCGAGGCGATAGAGTTCTAATGCTACTTAAATCGCGATATCGCATCTCACTTCTATGTTTCATGATAAGATATAATATTCATTGCGAAGTGTCATGTATACCTCGTATTCACTTCAAAAGAATGTAAATGCGACTATTCCTTGCTAGGAAATAGCGTACTCAGATGTCTACTTATCGTAGCAATAGCGTTCTAATGCTACTTCAATCGCGATATGACACCTCATTTATATGTTTCGTGATAAGACATAATATTCATTGCGAAGTGTCATGTACACCTCGTATTCACTTCAAAAGAATGTAAGTGCGACACTTCCATGCTAGGAAATAGCGATTGCTGATGTCTCCGCATCGATGCCATAGAGTTCTAATGCTTCTTAAAACGCGATATCGCATCTCTCATCTATGTTTCATGATAAGGTACAATATTCATAGCGAAGTGTCATGTATACCTCGCATTCACTACAAAAGAATGAAAATGCGACACTTCCATGCTAGGAAATAGCGTCTGCAGATGTCTACGCGTCGAGGCAATAGAGTTCTAATGCTTCTTAGATCGCGATATCGCATCTCATTTATATATTTCGTGATTAGATATAATATTCATCGCGAAGTGTCATGTACACCTCGTATTCACTTCAAAGGAATGTAAGTGCGACACTTCCATGCTAGGAAATAGCGTTTGCTGATGTCTCCGCATCGATGCCATAGAGTTCTAATGCTTCTTAGAACGCGATATCGCATCTCTCTTCTATGTTTCATGATAAGATATAATATTCATTGCGAAATGTCACGTATACCTCCTCTTCTCTCCAAACAAATGTAAGTGCGACACTTCCTTGCTAGGAAATAGCGTATTCAGATGTCTACGTATCGTAGCAGAAGGGTTCTAATGCCACTTAAATCGCGATATCGCATCCCACTAATATGTTTCGTGATAAGATATAATATTCATTGCGAAATGTCATGTATACCTCGTATTCACTTCAAAAGATTGTAAGTGCGACACTTCCATGCTAGGAAATAACGTTTGCAGATGTCTCCGCATCGAGGCCATAGACTTCTAATGCTTCTTAAAACGCGATATCGCATCCCTCTTCTGTGTTTCATGATAAGGTATAATATTCATTGCGAAGTGTCATGTATACCTCGTATTCTCTTCAAAAGAATGTAAATGCGACTACTGCTTGCTAGGAAATGGCGTATTCAGATGTCTAGGTATCGTAGCAATAGGGTTCTAGTGCTACTTCAATCGCGATATGACACCTCATTTCTATGTTTCGTGATAAGATATAATATTCATTGCGAAGTGTCATGTATACATCGTATTCACATCAAAGGAATGTAAGTGCGACACTTCCATGCTAGGAAATAGCGTCTGCAGATGTCTACCCGTCGAGGCAATAGAGTTCTAATGCTTCTTAGATCGCGATATCGCATCACATTTTTATGTTTCGTGATAAGTTATAATATTCATTCCGAGGTGTCATGTAAACCTCGAATTCATTTCAAAAGAATGTAAATGCGACTATTGCTTGCTAGGAATTAGCGTTTGCAGATATCTCCACATCGATGCCACAGAGTTCTAATGCTTTTTAAAACGCGGTATCGCATCTCTCTTCTATGTTTCATGATAAGATATAATATTCATTACGAAGTGTCATGTATACCTCGCATTCACTACAAAAGAATGAAAATGCGACACTTCCATGCTAGGAAATAGCGTCTGTAGATGTCTACGCGTCGAGGCAATAGAGATCTAATGCTTCTTAGATCGCGATATCGCATCTCATTTATATGTTTCGTGATAAGATATAATATTCATCGCGAAGTGTCATGTACACCTCGTATTCACTTCAAAAGAATGTAAATGCGAATCTTCCTTGCTAGGAAATAGCGCTTGCAGAGGTCTACGTTTCGTAGCAATAGTGTTCTAATGCTTCTCAAAACGCGATATCGCATCTCATTTCTATGTTTCGTGATAAGTTATAATATTCATTCCGAAGTGTCATGTAAACCTCGTATTCACTTCAAAAGAATGTAAATGCGACACTTTCTTGCTAGGAAGTAGCGTTTGCAGATGTCTATGTATTGAGGCAATAGGGTTCTAATGCTTCTTAAAACGATATATCGCACCTTAATTCTATGTTTCATGATAAGATATAATATTCGTTGCGAAGTGCCATGTGTACCTCGTTTTCAGTTCGAAAGAATGTAAATGCGATACTTCCTTGCTAGGAAATAGCGTTTGCATATGTCTACGTATCGTAGCAAGAGGGTTCTAATGCCTTTTAAATCGCGATATCTCATCTCATTTCTATGTTTCATAATAAGATATAATATCCATTGCGAAGTACTATGTACTCCTCATATTCACTTCAAATGAACGTAAATGCGACATTTCCTACCTAGGAAGTAGCGTTTCCAGATGTCTACGTATCGAAGCAATAGAGTTCTAGTGCTTCTTAAAACGGGATATTGCATCTCATTTCTATGTTTCATGATAACATAGAATATCCATTGTGGAGTGCTAAGTGTACCTCGTATTCACTTCAAAAGAATGTAAATGTCACACTTCCTTCCTAGGAAATTGCGTTTGCAGATGTCTACGTATCGTAGCAATAGTGTTCTAATGCTTCTCAAAACGCGATATCGCATCTCATACCTATGATTCATGATAAGATATAATATTCATTGCGAAGTGTCATGTATACCTCGTATTCACTTCAAAAGAATGTAAGTGCACCACTGCCTTGCTAGGAAATAGCGTCTGCAGATGTCTACCGATCGTAGCAATAGAGCTCTAATGCTTCCTAAAACGTGATATCGCATCTCATTTCTACGTTTCATGATAAGATATAATATTCATTATGGAGTGTCATTTATACCACGCATACACTTCAAATGAATGTAAATGGAACATTTCCCTGCTAGGAAATAGCGTTTGCAGATGTCTACGTATCGTAGCAATAGGGTTCTATTGCTTTTTAAGACGCGATATCGCATCTCATTTCTATGTTTCATGATATGATATAACATGCATTGTGGTGTGTGATGTATACCTCGTATTCACTTCAAAAGAATGTAAATGCGACACTTCCTTGCTAGAAAATAGCGTTTTCAGAGGTCTGCTTATCGTAGCAATAGGATTCTATTGCTTTTTGAAACGCGATATCGCATCTCAATACGATGTTTCATGATAAGATATAATATGCATTGTGGTGTGTGATGTATACCTCGTATTCACTCCAAAGAATGTAAATGCGACACTTCCATGCTAGGAAATAGCGTTTGCAGATTTCTGCGTATCGTAGCAATGGATATCTAACGCTTCTTAAAACGCGATATCGCATCTCATTTCTATGTTTCATGATAAGATATATTATTCATTGCGCAGAGTCACTTATACCTCGCTTACACTTCAAATGTATGTAAATGCGGACCTTCCTTGCTAGGAAATAGCGGTTGCAGATGTCTACGTATCGAGGCAATAGTGTTCTAATGCTTCTTAAAACGCGATATTGCATCTTATTCCATTGTTTCATTATATGATGTAATATCCATTGCGATGTGTCATGTATACCTCGTATTCACTTCAATAGAATGTAAACGCGACACTTGCTTGCCAGGAAGTAGCGTTTGCAGATGTCTACGTATCGAAGGAATAGAGTTCTAATGCTTCTTAAAACGCGATATCGTATCTCATTTTTATGTTTAATGACAAGATATAATATCCATTGCGAAGTGTCACTTTTTCCTCGTATTCACTGCAAATGTATGTAAATGCGACACTACCTTGCTAGGAAATAGCGATTCCAGATGTCTAAGTATCGAAACAATAGAGTTCTAATGCTTCTTAAAACGAGATGTCGCATCTCATTTCTCTGTTTCGTGATAAGATATAATATTCATTGCGTAGTGTAATGTATACCTCGTATTCACTTCAAAAGAATGTAAATACGACACTTCCTTGCTAGGAAATAGCGTTTGCAGATTTCTACGTATCGTAGCAATAGAGTTCTAACGCTTCTTAAAACGCGATATCGCACATCATTTCTATGTTTCATGATAAGATATAATATTCATTGCGAAATGTCATGTATACCTCGTATTCACTTCAAAGGAATGTAAGTGCGACACTTCCATGCTAGGAAATAGCGTTTGCTGATGTCTCCGCATCGATGCCATAGAGTTCTAATGCTTCTTAGAACGCGATATCGCATCTCTCTTCTATGTTTCATGATAAGATATAATATTCATTGCGAAATGTCACGTATACCTCCTCTTCTCTCCAAACAAATGTAAGTGCGACACTTCCTTGCTAGGAAATAGCGTATTCAGATGTCTACGTATCGTAGCAGAAGGGTTCTAATGCCACTTAAATCGCGATATCGCATCCCACTAATATGTTTCGTGATAAGATATAATATTCATTGCGAAATGTCATGTATACCTCGTATTCACTTCAAAAGATTGTAAGTGCGACACTTCCATGCTAGGAAATAACGTTTGCAGATGTCTCCGCATCGAGGCCATAGACTTCTAATGCTTCTTAAAACGCGATATCGCATCCCTCTTCTGTGTTTCATGATAAGGTATAATATTCATTGCGAAGTGTCATGTATACCTCGTATTCTCTTCAAAAGAATGTAAATGCGACTACTGCTTGCTAGGAAATGGCGTATTCAGATGTCTAGGTATCGTAGCAATAGGGTTCTAGTGCTACTTCAATCGCGATATGACACCTCATTTCTATGTTTCGTGATAAGATATAATATTCATTGCGAAGTGTCATGTATACATCGTATTCACATCAAAGGAATGTAAGTGCGACACTTCCATGCTAGGAAATAGCGTCTGCAGATGTCTACCCGTCGAGGCAATAGAGTTCTAATGCTTCTTAGATCGCGATATCGCATCACATTTTTATGTTTCGTGATAAGTTATAATATTCATTCCGAGGTGTCATGTAAACCTCGAATTCATTTCAAAAGAATGTAAATGCGACTATTGCTTGCTAGGAATTAGCGTTTGCAGATATCTCCACATCGATGCCACAGAGTTCTAATGCTTTTTAAAACGCGGTATCGCATCTCTCTTCTATGTTTCATGATAAGATATAATATTCATTACGAAGTGTCATGTATACCTCGCATTCACTACAAAAGAATGAAAATGCGACACTTCCATGCTAGGAAATAGCGTCTGTAGATGTCTACGCGTCGAGGCAATAGAGATCTAATGCTTCTTAGATCGCGATATCGCATCTCATTTATATGTTTCGTGATAAGATATAATATTCATCGCGAAGTGTCATGTACACCTCGTATTCACTTCAAAAGAATGTAAATGCGAATCTTCCTTGCTAGGAAATAGCGCTTGCAGAGGTCTACGTTTCGTAGCAATAGTGTTCTAATGCTTCTCAAAACGCGATATCGCATCTCATTTCTATGTTTCGTGATAAGTTATAATATTCATTCCGAAGTGTCATGTAAACCTCGTATTCACTTCAAAAGAATGTAAATGCGACACTTTCTTGCTAGGAAGTAGCGTTTGCAGATGTCTATGTATTGAGGCAATAGGGTTCTAATGCTTCTTAAAACGATATATCGCACCTTAATTCTATGTTTCATGATAAGATATAATATTCGTTGCGAAGTGCCATGTGTACCTCGTTTTCAGTTCGAAAGAATGTAAATGCGATACTTCCTTGCTAGGAAATAGCGTTTGCATATGTCTACGTATCGTAGCAAGAGGGTTCTAATGCCTTTTAAATCGCGATATCTCATCTCATTTCTATGTTTCATAATAAGATATAATATCCATTGCGAAGTACTATGTACTCCTCATATTCACTTCAAATGAACGTAAATGCGACATTTCCTACCTAGGAAGTAGCGTTTCCAGATGTCTACGTATCGAAGCAATAGAGTTCTAGTGCTTCTTAAAACGGGATATTGCATCTCATTTCTATGTTTCATGATAACATAGAATATCCATTGTGGAGTGCTAAGTGTACCTCGTATTCACTTCAAAAGAATGTAAATGTCACACTTCCTTCCTAGGAAATTGCGTTTGCAGATGTCTACGTATCGTAGCAATAGTGTTCTAATGCTTCTCAAAACGCGATATCGCATCTCATACCTATGATTCATGATAAGATATAATATTCATTGCGAAGTGTCATGTATACCTCGTATTCGCTTCAAAAGAATGTAAGTGCGACAATTACTTGCTAGGAATTAGCGTTTCCAGATGTCTACGTATCGAAACAATAGATTTCTAATGCTCCTTAATACGCGATATCGCATCTCACTTCTATGTTACATGATAAGGTATAATATTCATTGCGAAGTGTCACGTACACCTCCTATTCACTTCAAAAGAATGTAAATGCGACACTTCCTTGCTAGGAAATAGCGTTTGCAGATGTCTACGTATTGTAGCAATGGAGTTCTAATGCTTTTTAAATCGCGATATCGCATCTCATTTCTATGTTTCATGATAAGATATATCATTCATTGCGAAGTGTCATGTACACATCGTATTCACTTCAAATGAATGTAAATGCGACACTTCCTCACTAGGAAATAGCGTTTGCATTTGTCTTCGTATCGTAGCAATAGATATTCTAATGCTTCTTTAATCGCGATGTCGCATCTCATTATCATGTTTCATGATGAGATATAATATTCATTGTGCAGTGTTATTTATACCTCTTATTCACTTCAGAAGAATGTAAATGCGACACATCATTGCTAGGAAATAGTGTTTGCAGATATGTACGTAACGTAGCAATAGTTTTCTAGCGCTTCTCAAAGCGCGATATCGCATCTCATTACCATGTTTCATGATAGGGTACAGTATTCATTGTGCAGTGTTATGTATTCCTCGTCTCCACTTGAAATGAATGTAATGCTTCATAAAACGTGATATGGCATCTCATTCCTATGTTTCATGTTAAGATATAATATTCATTGCGAAGTGTCATGTATACCTCGTATTCACTTAAAAAGTATGTAAATGCTATATTTCCTTGCTAGGAAGTAGCGATAGCAGATGTCTACGTATCGTAGCAATTGACTTCTAATGCTTTTTAAATCGCGTTATCGCATCTCATTTCTATGTTTCATGATAAGATATAATATTCATTGCGAAGTGTCATGTATACCTCGTATTCACTTCAAAAGAATGTAAATGCAACCCTTCCTTGCTAGGAAATAACGTTTGCAGATGTCTACGTATCGTAGCAGTAGAGTTCAAATGCTTCTTAAAACGCGATATCGCATCTCATTTCTATGTTTCGTGATAGGATATAATATTCATTGCGAAGTGTCATGTATACCTCGTCTACGCTTCAAATGAATGTAAATGCGACACTTCCTAGCTAGGAAATAGCGTTTGCAGATGTCTATGTATCGAGTAAGTAGAGTCCTATTCCTTCTTAAAACACGATATCGCATCTCATTTCTATTTTTCATGATAAGATATATTATTCATTGCGATATGTTATGTATACCTCCTCTACACTTCAAATGAATGTAATTGCGATACTTCCTTGCTAGGAAATGGCGTTTCCAGATGTCTACATATCGATGCCATAGATTTCTAATACTTCATGTAGTGCTATATCGCATCTCATATCTATGTCTCATTGAAAATAATGTAAATGCCGCACTTGCTTGCTGCCGAACAGCGTTTCTAGCTGTGTACGCATCGAAACCATAATGTTCTATTTCTTCAAAGAACGCGATATCGCATCTCATTTCTGTGTCACATGATCAGATGTAATCTCAATGCAACGCGTTATGTATATCTCGTCTACACTTCAAATGAAAGTGGATGCATCACTTCCTTGCTACGGAACAGTGTTTCTAGGTGTCTACGAATCGAGGCAAAGGAGTTCTAATGTTTCATGGAACGCGATATATCATTTCACATCAAGTGTTCGAAGTATGTATGTAGATTTTAATGATCTATAAATCAGACTATGCTTATCTGCTTCTACACTGCAAAACAATGTGATGCTACACTTCCTCGCAATAGAATAGCGTTTCTAGATGTCAAAGTGTAAAAACAACAGGGTTCTGTTTCCTGATTCCGCGCGATGTCGCATATCGTTTCATTGTTCCGCGTTAAGATATAGTATTCAATGCAACGCGCTTTGTGTATCCGCATACAAAAAGAATATAAATCTCACACTTTCTTCCAACGAGATAGCGTATCTAGGTATCTACGCGTAGAAGCAATAGAGTTCTCTTACTTCATTCAATGCGATGTCGCAATTCATTTCAATGCCGCATGTTGAGATGTAATATTCAATGAAATGCGTTACGTTTATCTGCTTCTACATGTCAACAGTATAAAAATCCTACATTATCTTGCCAGGAGGTAGAGTTTCTAAATGTGCTCGTATTGAAGCAATAGATTTCTAATGCTATGTAAAACGCGATATCGCATTTGATATCAACAGTTCGAAGTATGTAAGTAGATAAGAATGCTCTACACATCTCGTTATGCTTGTCTGCATATACACGTCAAAAGACTGTGATTTCTACACTTCCTTGCAAGGGAATTGCGTTCTTAGATGTCTACTTTTCGAAGCAATAGAGTTCTATTGCTTCATTCAACATGATATCGCAAGTCATTTCAATGATTCATGGTAAATTGCAATGTTCTATGCAATATGTTACATTTGTTTGCATCTAGACCTTAGAAGGATGTGAATCCTATACTTACTTGCAACAGAATATCGTTTCCAGAAGTCTACGTGTCCAATAAGACATTTCTAATACTTCATGCAGCGCGATGACGCATCTCATTTACACGTTTCAAAGCAAAGAATCTGTAATCATATATCCATAACATTATGCTTAACTGTTAGAGGTCTGCAATAGAATGTGAACTATATAATTCCATGCAACGGCATGGCGCTCCGTAGTGTCTGTCTGTTAAAGCAATCGAGCTAGAATTCTCCGTGCAATGCGCTGGCGCATCCCATTTCATCGTTTCAAAGTAAGAATGCTGTAATCTCTTATGCATAGCTCTATGCTTATCTGCTTTAAAACTTCATAAGAATGTAAATTCTACAGCTCCATGCAACAGGATTGCCCTTCGTAGTGTCTACATGTCGAGACAATCGAGTACTAATGCATCATACAATGCCATGACTCATCTCATTTCAACGTTTCGAATTAAGTAAGCTGTAATCTTCTATGAAAAGCATTATAATTATCTGCTTCTACTCTACAAAAGAATGTGAATTCTATAGATCCAAGCAACAGGAGGGCAGGCCCTCCACCATCCTACAGCCTGCCCTGATGCGGGCAAAGCATTCCCAGTGCCACTCAAACCACGACCAACATCTATCTTATACTCTAACCGATTCATCGTTATGCGTCTTCCATTAAGCTTGCCGGGATCAGTGATATTGATTCGCTCAATCTAAATTATTATTTTCTTTTTAAGTTTCTCGATTTTTTTAGTTTCTCTCACGATATCGTCTATTTCGTTGTACCTTTCCCTTACAGCATGGTATATAATCTGTTGTTTGATATTTCTAGGATGTCCTCTTAATAAATGCAATGCTTCCACGTATTTTCTTTCTCTTTCTCTTTAGTTACATTGTTGTTATTTTATGCTTTTCACCCTCCACATTCCCTCTCTACACCATCTCGGAACAGGCGTTATACGATTACTGCAGGAAGACGCCCCGGTCTCGTTACACAGAGATCGAGTGTTCTCTCTTGCATCCGTTGATTTATATATGTTATATATTGGAGAATATTTCCTCTTGTCCTTTGTATATTTCGAATGAAATTACATTGACAGAAGTACGAGCTAGTTCTGCACGCCTATTTGAAACAACATTAAATCACCTTGTTAAACAATAATATATTAAATGTGACTTGGACTTTTAAATTTGAATTTATAAACATCTACCAGGTAAATATGTTTTTCTTACTATTCATATCGTTATACATTCAGTGATTTATTGTGTGATGTGATTTGATATATTAATTGCTTGATTATATTTTGCAATGAACTTTGCGTACCAAACATTGATTTTACTCCTGATGGGAGTGGATAGTTCTTCGTTTTATATTCTTATATCGCATTGATTATAAAAGTATATGATATCCTTTTTATGCAGTCATGTATAATTATGTACATACAAATTCGCGATTAAGTAGCTATGTGTTCAAATTCAATTCCGAATAATGCACTAAAAAGCATCCCAGGTAACAAACGGCAAGATGGTAGCGACACCATGCCGGCACTATATTGCCACTTCCGAGGAGTGTCAACTGATTCGTAGTCATCTGTGACCGGATTCGTTAACTAAAATGCCACAACGTGTTACCAGCACGTTCTCGACAAGCGAATCGCGCAGCACCAGCACCATGGTGACACGCGTATCATCGCTCCATTCATGAATCTCCTCAGCAATGACGCAGGATCACATTTGGCAATGGGGAACCTGTGCTTTCATACAGATTAGAACCGTTAGATGTCAGTTGATGTTCAGCATTTGACTATTGATAGATATTTTGATGGTCGTTTTCCTATATTTATAGTTATTGAGCGAGTCGTATATATTTCTTTCAATCCATCATAGACTAAAAATATTATTTATAAAAAAAATATTACTTATAAAATAAAAATTCATGCTGTTGCGTCCCTAACTTCGCCTTGTGTAATTTTTGAAATAACATGCTCTCATCGTATTTAATGTAACCCTCAATTGCATGAATTTGTAACAATAAATTGAAGAAAATATATATAAAATAAGTGTATATATTTTTATGACAAAGTAATTATCGACTTTATGGAAAAAATCGCCCTATCGAGCTAGTTTATAGAAAATAATAAAATCGAGTTCTTATATCTTTGTTTTGTGCCGGTGTATCTATATCGGAATCAAAATAAATAAATTGCCCAGTTTAGTCATTGTTCATATTTGCCTATAATTTTTATGGAAACAGCTTCCCCATTAGTAAATGTCAGCCTACGCCACAACCACGCGTGTAGCTATGGTGAGCTGATAGTGTCATTGTCATGGCCGCGTAGCCCGTGTGCTATATCTCGGTGCTTTAATAGTGCCGTGATACGAATGCCGCCCCAGCACTAACAGTAAGCCATTTCGAAAGCTGAGTAGGAGCACTTTGTTAGCACAGTTCTGTCACGGAATTCGTTCCATCCGTTGTCATTGGCGTGCCAATCGCTGGCTGTTTGGGATATTGTAGTGCATGAGGCAGACTTGTTCCTTATCATCGTCAAGGAGATGGATTTTCACTCCCCCCTTTTTAAATTTTTTAAATTATTGTTTGGAATTTTTGCCGTTTCTGTATCTCTATGACCGCAATGTGGATTCAACTTATGTACGATCTTTTTGGTCTTCATCTTTTGTTACATGTAATATTATATATGTGATACACGTTTGTTATGTAATGCTCCGATTTGTAAGCCTCAGATACATTTATTCTTTGGTAAAGCAACTTATTCGATTAATATATGTTTATTAGACATAGATATAAACAATTAGAAAAATGTTATTAAAACGCTATTAAATATGATGTTGGAATTATATATTTAAGGTCTGAAGATGTAGATGCAATTAATGTCCGATATTTTACGTGATCCAATCGACGTATCGAGTGAGGCTATGAAATATAAAAATCTTTTACTATTCTTCGACCCCTTTACATGTTATATGAATGATTAGTTCTGCAAGACAAGAAGCCTGAATTAGTGAGATATCTAGGAACATAAGTAATTTGTAAGTAACACATCTTTTCTCTTTCAAATATTTGCCTTTGCATAGGATAGAACGTATAAATATAATTGCCTGTTTTGTACCCATTTCGGTCCAATTCTATTATAGCCTTTGAGCAGAAGTAATATTGATTATACTTGATTTTTGCAATAGTGCTTTGATTAACAGATTTTATTAACCTAGAATCATCATTTGACGGATGTATCAATCTACTTTGTAGCTCCATAAGTTTCTTTTTCTGCTCGCTACTTTTTACAAAAAATTACAATAACTTTTTGTCCTCAAATTTTGCGGATATTTCAATTAAATTTCCTTTGATTAAATAAACGGAAATTAAAAAACAGTGGCACGTACCATTTCTTGGAAACGTTGTATCGTAATTTGCATCTGACTGTTTTGAAAGGCACGCACTTTACTTAACGTTTGCAATGATTCGGTTAGCGAAGTAAAGAAATATTCTACTTTCGAAATTGTTGGCTCTTGTAATTCTAAGGCAAATATATTCATCTGTCGACATCGTGAACATTGTTTTTTGGCAAAATTCCAGAAAAACAAATATACTATAAGTAAAGTAATAAACATCATAATATTAAATTTAACTCTGTTCATCGTTGCCTTGTTGGACACATCCATAACAATATACAGGGTGGGGCAGTAATAAGTAGCACCTCAGATATCCACGAAACTATAAGTTTCATAGAAGTTTTTGCTAATATAAAATTGCATAGTACAAAGGGCCCATCCGTTGATGAAAATAGTTTTTTTGTAAGTGGAGTTATGTTGGACATATGAAGGTTACTTTCATTTTTTAAAATAAATTGGTATGTCCATTCTTCCGTAATACGATAGAGCATTTTAAATCAAGTTTAACGATCTGTAACATGAAGGCATTGAAGGTTACAAAAAGTAAAGAAAGGCGATAATACTCACGGTTTTGATAGTAAATGAAACATACGTATCGTAAACAGTGGTGGAAGGCGTAATACTTACAGTTTACTTCACTGTGAATAAACACTTTTCGAAGGGCATTTCAATAGTTTGCAGCATAAGTTAAACATGATAAGATTAGTATTGAAAAATCGGTTCGAATACGTTTGGTTAGGCTGTTCTTTGTGTCGTTCATTTTAGAAGTACTGAGCTGCGGATTCCTGAGGACAGCTCACAAAATTGTTGAACTATGGAAGATTATCATTGTGAATTTGAATCAAAAGGTTATTAAATTCCATTAGATTGTAAACAGATCTCAATGTTTCATTTTAGATAGTAAGATTAAATACTCTTTACAAAACTACAAGAATGGATACATACCTTTCTGTTATTATTATTTCATAAAGAATTATAATTGCAATTATATAGTTCATTACGATAAAAAATATTTCTCAGAAAATTCTAAATATTAAATAAAAGAATCAAGTAAAACATTTTTAATAATTACGAATATGAAAAATACTTGAACATTCCAATAGAAAGATGTCTAAACAGGAGCTAGAAAAGTCAAACATTCAATTTCAATTCCAGAATTCATCTATAAGAGGTAAAATGTTTCGAAAGCTTTAATTACAGTCTTTAATGCAAGCAGTTGGGCAATATTTCAATTTTTAAGAAAATTGATGAAAGTCAACCATTTTGAAGTGGTCAGAATCTTTGTCGTTTGAGCAATAAGTGAATAACAAATAACTGCATAAATTCCAGGCTTAAAAACTTATGGATTAAATCCTATGCAGACTCGTTTATGAGCGAGTTACTAAATAATAATCCACACTAAGTAATCATTTTAAAACTTAAACGATTACATCTCGCGAACTTTCAAAGATATCAGAAGCGTGAAAAGTATGTGGTTTATCAAAAACTCTTCTAAAAGAACGGACGAAGCCAATAGAAATCTTTGTTGAAGTAAGCAAGTTCTAAAGTTCTAAGCAACGCGATGGCCCTTATCTGCCTATGTTTCATAGCAAGTAAGTTCTGAATTTCTATGAAATCCGATAGAATTTCTCACTACTAACGTTTCAAAGTAAGTTCTCAAATTCTCAGTTCTACGTTTAAAACTATGTGTGTTCTATATATCTATGTAAAGTGATGGTTCCTATTAGTTGTGACGGAAACCTATATATAGTAAGTCAGGGAAGCTCGAAGGGGTTAATTATCTAAATGCTTTAAGGTGTAAAACGTACTTTAATCTAAAGCGATCTATCGTTCCAAGGTATCCGCTCACGTACAACTTTTCTTGGGCGCCAGCTGCTCAGAAAGTAGCAAAGGGATAGACTACACGACCCCGGGAACCCTGGGGCGGAACAACCCTTGAAACTTCGAAATGCTCCTCCTCTCGACTATGCCTAGCCAAGTACACACACTCAGGTCGCGAGATACTGAAGTCACGGCATGTTTATTTATGGTCTCGACGTGGGTTTAACTAACAAGGGCTACGGGAAACTACGCAACACGCCGCAAATTACCGGGTATCATAACTCGCTTCACGATATAAGATACAATATACAATATGCGACACAAGAAATGGGACGCTTTAGCGAATAAGCTCTCACGTTTTCTTCTTCAGGTTCCTTGAATTCGCTGGTGGTCCTCGGGTCTCCTGCATCCTCCTCGGGGCTCCTTGGTGGAGTGGGCTGTAGGCTTCGGTATTGTTCGGGTCCATCGATCAGTGGATTTCGGCGATTTCCTCTTCTCGCCCGCTTGGGTGTCCCTGAGGGGATCCTCCTGATCATTTAAATTGCGTAGCGCCACGCGCGCCGCGCTCCCATGGCCCACCTGCAGGGCCGCTGGACTTTTGACTTCTCTTTAGGGGGTTAAGGATGGTTGAGGACCTGCTCACTTCCCAGAGCATTATAAAGCACAAAAGCAGATAAGCAGATGCATAGAGCTTTACAACCTCCTAACTTACTTTGAACTGTTTATATGAAATGCGATATTGAGGTGCATGAAGCATGACAAATTAAGTGCTTCGGCACCTGGACATCTAGAAACGCTATCCCCGGGCAAGAAAGTGTAGGGTTCACATACAATTCATGTGCAGAAGCAGATAAACATAACGCGATGCTATGAATATTACATCTTATCATGAAATATAGAAGTAAGATGCGCAGCCGCGTTTTACGAAGCATTAGAACTCTATTGCTTCTAAACCTTCAGATATAGAAACGAAATTCCGTAGCAAGGAAGTGATGCATTTACAATCATTTGAAGTGTTGACGAGCTATACATAACACTTTACAATGAATTTTCTACCATATCATGAAACATAGAAATGAGACGCGATACCGCGTTTTAAGAAGCATTACAAAACTATTGTTTCGATACGTAGACATCTGGAAACGCATTTCCTAGCAAGGAAGTGTGGCATTTACATGCTTTTGAAGTGTTGACGAGCTATACATAACACTTCGTAATGAATAATATATGTCACCATGAAACATAGAAATCAGATGCGATGTCGCATTTTAAGATGCATTAGAACACCATTGCTTCGATACGTAGACATCTGCAAACGCTCTGTCCTAGCAAGCAAGAGTAGAATTTACGTTCTTTTGATGTGCAAACGAGGTATGCATAATACTTCGCAATGAGTATTATATCTTATCATGAAACATAGAACTGCAGTGCGACATCGCGTTTTACGATGCATTAGAACTCTATTGCTTCGACACGTAGACATATGCAAACGCTATTTACTAGCAAGGAAGTGTGGCATTTACATTCTATTGCAATGGAGACGAGGTATACATAATACATCGCAATGAATAATTTATGTCACCATGAAACGTAGAAATCAGATGCGATGTCGCATTTTAGGATGCATTAGAACACCATTGCTTCGATACGTAGACATCTGCAAACGCTATTTCCTAGCATGGATGAGTGGCATTTATATTCTTTTGAAGAGCAGACGAGGCATACATAATACTTCGCAATGAATATTACATCTTATCATGAAACATAGAAATTAGATGCATTATCGCGTTTTAAGAAGCATTGGAGCCCTACTGATTCCATACGTAGGGATCTAGAAACACTATTCCGTAGCAATGTAGTTGTTTGTCATGATAGGATGTAAATCAATGCAACCCGTAACGTATAAGTATCCAATACTTCAAGAGAATGTTAATCACACACATACTTGCGACGGAATAGCGTTTCTAGATGTCTAAGTATTGCAGCAATGGAGTTATAATGCTTCATGAAACGCGTTATAGCATCTCATTTCTATGTCTCATGATTAGATGAAATGTCCAACGTAGTGCGTTATTTATATCTGGTCAATATTTGATGAGACTGTAAACCCCACACTTCCTCCCGACGGAATAGCGTCTCTAGATGTCTACGTATCGAAGCTATAGAGTTGTAACTCTTCATAAAAGGTGACATCGCACCACATTCCTATGTTTCATGATAAGGTGCTATACCAATATAATAATGTATACCAAGGCGTAATGTATATCTCGTCAACACTTCAAAAGAATGTAAATCCCACACATCTTTGGAACGGAATAGCGTCCTTCGATGTCTACTGTGACGTGTTTTCCCGTTACAAGCCGCAAGAAAGGGGGTATATAGAACTAATAATAAAGGGGTATGCAGGAGTTTAATCCGGGGTACAAAGTATCCGCGCGATGCGACCGTCCGCGGATTCGCCATCGCCAAGTAAAGAACAAAGTATTTCCTAACCAGCGAGTATTTTCGAAGCTGCGAGGCTGGGACTCTTTGGGCTCCAGCTACTCAAGAAGTAACAAAACTAGTAGACCACGCAACCCGGGGAAACCCGGTGCAAGATAACCCTCGAAGTTTCGAAATACTCCTTGGCTCGACTATTTCTAGCCGAGTGCGCAAATTAGGGTCGCGGGATACTGAACTCACGGCTTCTTTCTATATTGCCTTGACGCGGGATTACTAAATGTTATACGGCACGTCGCGAATGATCGGGGATCACCACCCGTTATACGATACAAAATACAATACGCGATATCAGAAATGCGGCAGGAAAAAATGGGACGCTTTAGCGTATAAGGACTCACGCTCTCGCTTCCAACAATTCTGGATCTCGCTCTGTCCTTCTCTCTCTTTCTCTCTCTCTCTCTCCTCCAAATCGCTCCGTACAATCGTTTGCTAGGTTGCTCGCTAAGTCTTCGCTAAGTCTTCGCTAAGTCGTCTCTAAGTAGTCGCTAAGAAATCGCTAAGAAGTAGAGGCTGTCTTCATGCTGGCTAGCTCGTTATATAGGTTTGCTGGGGGCCTTCGCATCCCCTTAGATCCTCCTTAGGTCTCCTTGGTTGGGTAGGGCTATATGCTTCGGTATTGTTCGGGGCATCGATCGGTGGATTTCGGTGATCTTCCCTGATCGCTCCCTCTGGTGTGTCTAGAGGGGGTCCTCTGGATTATTTGAACTGCGGCGCGTGTCGCGCGCCGCGCTTTCCACGGCTCACCTGCAGTTCCGCTGCGCATCTTGCATTTTCCTCTTCATGGGCTCAGGGGAGGGGTGGAGGTTCTTCTCACACCCGGAGTCCACCCTGTTCGACTCCATGGGCTATGGCAACGGTCGTATCGTTGCAGGGAGGAGTATCCCACGGGCTTCAGGGTTTCTTCTTGCTCACTTCCCGACTCCCCACCGTCGAGCCCGTCACGCTACCTCGGCGCCCTTCCGCGAACCTACGGTATTTTAATCCGCCCGAAGGGGTGTCTCCTGGGACGCTTCTTCAATAAGCCTGCCTGTCTAATCCGTAGAACGGTGAGAGAGAAAAGAACGGGGGGGGGGGGGAAGGTTCTACCATCGCATATTTCACGCTCCTCGCAAGTACAGCTATCGCGATTGTCCGTGTCGCGCTTCTCGCATGGGTGGGAATCTGCGAGCTAGTCTAAACGAAGCAGGGGGGGGGGGTGAGCAAGCCTTGTGACGTCGCCACGTCACACTACATATCGACTCTTCATAAAACGCGATATCGCATCTCATTTCTCCGTCTCATATTCATAATCATCTCTCTCATCTCAATATTCATTGCGAAGTGTCATGTATACCTCGTATTCACTTCAAATAAATGTAAATGCGACACTTCCTTACTAGGAAATAGCGACTGCAGATGACTCCGCATCGAACCAATAGAGTTCTAATGCTTCTTAAATCGCTATATCGCATCTCATTCCTATGTTTCGTGATAAGGTATAATATTCATTGCGAAGTGTCATATATGCCTTTTATTCGCTCCAAAAGAATGTAAATGCGACACTTCTTTGCTAGGAATGAGCGTTTCCAGATGTCTACGTATCGTAGCAATGGAGTTCTGATGCTTCTTAAAACACGATATCGCATCTCACATCCATGTTTCATGATAAGATATAATATTCATAGCGATTTCTCATGCATACCTCGTATTCGTTTCAAAAGAATGTAAGTGCGACACTTCCTTGCTAGGAAATAGCGTTCCTAGATGTCTACGTATCGAAGCAGTAGATTTCTAATGCTTCCTAAATCCCGATATCGCATTTCATTCGTATGTTTCATGATGAGATATAATATTCATTGCGAAGTTTCATGTATACCTCGTATTCACTTCAAAAGAATGCAAATGCGACACTTCCTTGCTAGGAAGTAGCGACTGCAGATGTCTCCGTATCGAAGCAACAGAGTTCTAGTGCTTCTTAAATCGCGATATCGCATCTCATTCCTATGTTTCGTGATAAGGTATAATATTCATTGCGAAGTGTCATGTTTGCCTCTCATTCACTTCAAAAGAATGTAAGTACGACACTTCCTTGCTAGGAATTAGCGTTCCAGATGTCTACGTATCGATGCAGTAGATTTCCAATGCTTCCAAAATCCCGATGTCGCATTTCATTCCCATGTTTCATGATAAGATATAATATTAATTGCGAAGTTTCATGTATACCTCGTATTCACTTCAACTGAATGTAAATGCGACTCATCCTTTCTAGGAAATAGCGTTTGCAGATGTCTACGTATCGTAGCAATAGAGTTTCTTATGCTGCTTAAATCGCGATATCGCAAATCATTTCTATGTTTCGTGATAAGTCATAATATTCATGGGAAATGTCACGTATACCTCGTATTCACTTCAAAAGAAAGTAAATGCGGCACATCCATGCTAGGAAATAGCGTTTGCATATGTCTACGTACAGTAGCAATAGAGTTCTAATACTGCTTAAAACGCGATGTCGCATCTCACTTCCATGTTTCATGATAAGGTATAATATTCATTGCGAAGTGTCATGTATACCTCCTATTCACTTCAATAGATGTAAGAGCGACACTTCCTTGCTAGGAAATAGCGTTTGCAGATGTCTATGTATCGAAGCAACAGAGTTCTAATGCCTCTTAAAGCGCGATAACGCATCTCTCTTCTATGTTCATGATAAAATATAATATTCATTGTGAAGGTGACATGTATACCTCGTATTCACGTGAAAAGAATGAAAATGCTAATCTCCCTTGCTAGGAAATAGCATTTGCAGATGTCCTACGTATCGTAGCAATAGGGTTATAATGCTACTTAAAACGCGATATCGCATCTCATTTCTATGTTTCATTAAATGATATAATATTCACTGCGAAGTGTCATGTGTACCCCGTTTACACATGAAAAGAATGTAAAGGCCACACTTCCATGCTAGGAAATAGCGTTTCCAGATGTCTAGGTATCGAAGCAATAGTGTTCTAATGCATCTTAAAACGCTATATCGCATCTCATTTCTATGTTTCGTTATATGATATAATATTCATTGCGAAGTGTTATGTGTACCTCGTCTATACTTCAAAAGATTGTATGTGAAACAGTTCCGCGCTAGGAAATAGCGTTTTTTTCCCCCAGATGCCTACGCATCGTAGCAATAGAGATCTAATGCTTATTAAAACGAGATATAGCATCTCACTTCTATGTTTCTATGATATGATATAAAGCTGATTGCGAAGTGTTATGTAAACTTCGTCTACACTTCGAACGAATGTAAATGCCGACACTTCTTGCTAGGAAAGAGCCTTTCCAGATGTCTTCGTATCGAAGCAATAGAGGTTCTAATGCTTCTTAAAACGCGATATTGCATGTCAGTTCTAAGCATCATGATAAGATATAATGTTCATGGCGAAGTTTTACGTATGCCTCGTCTCCACTTCAGAAGAATGTAAATGCCACACTTCCTTGCTAGGAAATGTGCTTACAGATGTCTACGTATCGAAGCTATAGAGTTCTAATGCTTCGTAAAACGCTATACCGCATCATATTTCTATGTTGCATGATAAGATATAATATTCATTGCAAAGTGCCCATGTATACCTCGTATTCAACTCCAAAAGAATGTAAATGCGACTATTCCTTGGTAGGGCATAGCGTTTGCATATGCCTACGTATCGTAGCAATAGAGTTCTTATGCATCTTACATCACGATATCGCATCTCATTTCTATGTTTCGTGATAAGTTATAATATTCATTCCGAAGTGTCATGTATACCTCGAATTCACTTCAAAGAATGTAAATGCGACTATTGCTTGCAAGGAAATAGCGTTTGCGGATGTCTACGCTATCGTAGCAATAGAGTTCTAATGCTTCTCAGCACTCGATACCGCATCTCATTTCTATGTTTTCGTGATATGATATAATATTCATTGCGAAGTGTCATGTACACCTCGTATTCACTACAAAAGAATGTAAGTGCGACACTTTCATGCTAGGAAATAGCGTCTGCAGATGTCTACGCGTCGAGGCAATAGCGTTCTAATGCTTCTTAATACGCGACATCGCATCTCTCTTCTATGTTTCATGATAAGATATAATATTCATTGCGAAGTGTAATGTATTCCTCGTATTCACTTCAAAAGGAATGTAATGCGACTATTGCTTGCTAGGAAATAGCGTTTGCAGATGTCAACGTATCGTAGCAATAGAGTTCTAATGCTACTTAAATCGCGATATCGCATCTCATTTCTATGTTTCGTGATAAGATGTAATATTCATTGCGAAGTGTCATGTACACCCCGTATTCACTTAAAAAGAATTTAAATGCAACACTTCCATGCTAGGAAATAGCGTATTCAGATGTCTACGTATCATAGCAATAGATTACTAATGCTACTTAAATCGCGATATCGCATCTCATTTATATGTATCGTGATAAGATATAATATTCATTGCGAAGTGTCACGCATACCTCGTGTTCACTTCAAAGGAATGTAAATGCGACTATTACTTGCTAGGAAATAGCGATTGCAGATGGCTACGTATCGTAGCAATACAGTTCTAATGCTACATAAATCGCTATATCGCATCTCATTTATATGTTTCGTGATAAGATATAATATTCATAGCGAAGTGTCACGTATACCTCGTATTCACTTCAAATGAATGTAAATGCGACACTTCCTTGCTAGAAATGGCATTTGCAGATGTCTACGTATCGAGGCAATAGTGCTCTAATGCTTCTTAAAACGCGATATCGCATCTCACTTCTATGTATCATGATAAGGTATAATATTCAGCGCGGAGTGTCATGTATACCTCGTATTCACTTCAATAGAATGTAAGTGCGACACTTCCCTGCAAGGAAATAGCGTTTGCCAATGCCCACGTATCGAAGCAACAGAGTACTAATGCTTCATAAAGCGCGATATCGCGTCTCATTTCAATGTTTCATGATAAGATACAATATTCATTGCGAAGTGTCATGTATACATCGTATTCTCTCCAAATGAATGTAAATGCGACTCTTCCTTTCTGGGAAATAACGATTCCAGATGTCTACGTATCGAAGCAATAGAGTTCTAGTTCTTCTTAAAACGGGATATCGCATCACATTTCTATGTTTCACGATAAGATAGAATATCCATTGTGGAGTGTTAAGTATACCTCGTATTCACTTCAATAGAATGTAAATGTCACACTTCCTTCCTAGGAAATTGCGTTTGCAGATGTCTACGTATCGTAGCAATAGGGTTCTAATGCTACTCAAAACGCGATATCGCATCTCATTTCTATGATTCATGATAAGATATAATATTCATTGCGAAGTGTCATGTATACCTCGTATTCACTTCAAAAGAATGTAAATGCACCACTGCCTTGCTAGGAAATAGCGTCTGCAGATGTCTACCGATCGTAGCAATGGAGCTCTAATGCTTCTTAAAACGAGATGTCGCATCTCATTTCTCTGTTTCATGATAAGATATAATATTCATTGCGAAGTGTCATGTATACCTCGTATTGACTTCAAAAGAATGTAAATGCGACACTTCCTTGCTAGGAAATAGCGTTTGCAGAGGTCTACGTATCGTTGCAATTGAGTTCTAATGCTTCTATAAACGGGATATCGCATTTCATTTCTATGTTTCATGATAAGATATAACATTCATTGCGAAGTGTCATGTATACATCGTATTCACTTCAGATGAATGTAAATGCGACACTTCCTTGCTAGGAAATAGCGTTTGCATATGTCTACGTATCGTAGCAAGAGAGTTCTAATGCCTTTTAAAACGCGATAACGCATCTCCTTTCTATGTTTCATGAGAAGATACAATATTCATTGTGGAGTGTTATGTATACCTCGCATTCACTTCAAAAGAATGTAAATGGGACACTTCCATCCTAGGAAATAGCGTTTGCAGATGTCTACGTATCGTAGCAATAGAGATCTAATGCATCTTAAAACGAGATGTCTCATCTCGATTCTCTGTTTCGTGATAAGATATAATATTCATTGCGAAGTGTCATGTATACCTCGTATTCACTGCAAAAGAATGTAAATGCGACACTTCCTTGCTAGGAAGTAGCGTTTGCAGATGTCTACGTATCGAAACAATAGAGTTCTGATGCTTCTTAAAACGAGATATCGCATCTCGTTTCTATGTTGCATGATAAGATATAATATTCATTGTGAAGTGTCATGTATAACTCGTATTCACTTCAAAAGTATGTAAATGCGACACTTCCTTGCTAAGAGGTAGCGTTTCCAGATGTCTATGCATCGAAACAGTAGAGTTCTAGTGCTTCTTGAAACGAGATGTCGCATCCCATCTCTCTGTTTCATGATAAGATATAATATTCATTGCGAAGTGTCATTTATACCTCGTATTCACTTCAAAAGAATGTAAATGCGAGACTTCTTTGCTAGGAAATAGCGTTCGCAGAGGTCTACGTATCGTAGCAATAGAGATCTAATGCGTCTCAAAACGCGATATCGCATCCGGTTTCTATGTTTCGTGATAAGATATAATATTCATTGCGAAGTGTCATGTATACCTCGTATTCACTTCAAAAGTATGTAAATGCTATATTTCCTTGCTAGGAAATAACGTTTGCAGATGTCTAAGTATCGTTGCAATAGAGTTCCAATGCTTCGTAAAACGCGATGTCGCATCTCACTTCTATGATTCATGATAAGATATAATATTCATTGCGAAGTGTCATGTATACCTCGTATTCACTTCAAAAGAATGTAAATGCACCACTGCCTTGCTAGGAAATAGCGTCTGCAGATGTCTACCGATCGTAGCAATGGAGCTCTAATGCTTCTTAAAACGAGATGTCGCATCTCATTTCTCTGTTTCATGATAAGATATAATATTCATTGCGAAGTGTCATGTACACCTCGTATTCACTTCAAAAGAATGCAAGTGCGATACTTCCATGCTAGGAAATAGCGTTTGCTGATGTCTGCGCATCGATGCCATAGAGTTCCAATGCTTCTTAAACCGCGATATCGCATCTCATTTATATGTTTCGTGATAAGATATAATATTCATTGCGAAGTGTCATGTATACCTCGTATTCACTTCAAAAGAATGTAAGTGCGACACTTCCATGCTAGGAAATAGCGTTTGCAGATGTCTCCGCATCGAGGCCATAGAGTTTTAATGTTTCTTACAACGCGATATCGCATCTCTCTTCTATGTTTCATGATAAGATATAATATTCATTGCGAAGTGTCATGTATACCTCGTATTCACTTCAAAAGAATGTAAATGCACCACTGCCTTGCTAGGAAATAGCGTCTGCAGATGTCTACCGATCGTAGCAATGGAGCTCTAATGCTTCTTAAAACGAGATGTCGCATCTCATTTCTCTGTTTCATGATAAGATATAATATTCATTGCGAAGTGTCATGTACACCTCGTATTCACTTCAAAAGAATGCAAGTGCGATACTTCCATGCTAGGAAATAGCGTTTGCTGATGTCTGCGCATCGATGCCATAGAGTTCCAATGCTTCTTAAACCGCGATATCGCATCTCATTTATATGTTTCGTGATAAGATATAATATTCATTGCGAAGTGTCATGTATACCTCGTATTCACTTCAAAAGAATGTAAGTGCGACACTTCCATGCTAGGAAATAGCGTTTGCAGATGTCTCCGCATCGAGGCCATAGAGTTTTAATGTTTCTTACAACGCGATATCGCATCTCTCTTCTATGTTTCATGATAAGATATAATATTCATTGCGAAGTGTCATGTATACCTCGTATTCACTTCAAAAGAATGTAAATGCACCACTACCTTGCTAGGAAATAGCGTCTGCAGATGTCTACCGATCGTAGCAATGGAGCTCTAATGCTTCTTAAAACGCGATATCGCATCTCATTTCTATGTTTCATGATAAGACATAATATTCATTACGAAGTGTCATTTATACCTCGCATGCACTTCAAATGAATGTAAATGAAACATTTCCCTGCTAGGAAATAGCGTTTGCAGATGTCTACGTATCGTAGCAATAGGGTTCTATTGCTTTTTAATACGCGATATCGCATCTCAATTCTATGTTTCATGATAAGATATAACATGCAATGTGGTGTGTGATGTATACCTCGTATTCACTTCAAAAGAATGTAAATGCGACACTTCCTTGCTAGAAAATAGTGTTTGCAGATGTCTACGTATCGAGGCAATAGTGTTCTAATGCTTCTTAAGACGCGATATCGCATCTTATTCCATTGTTTCATTATATGATATAATATCCACTGCGATGTGTCATGTATACCTCGTATTCACTTCAAATGAATGTAAATGCGACACTTCCATCCTAGGAAATAGCGTTTGCCGATGTCTACGTATCGTAGCAAAAGAGTCCTAATGCTTCGTAAAACGAAATGTCACATTTCATTTCTATGTTTGGTCATATGATATAATATTCATTGCGATGTGTCATGTGTACCTCGTATTCACTTCAAAAGAATGTAAGTGCGACACTTCCATGCTAGGAAATAGCGTTTGCAGATGTCTCCGCATCGAGGCTATAGAGTTCTAATGCTTCTTATATTGCGATATCGCATCTCTCTTCTATGTTTCATGATAAGATATAATATTCATTGCGAAGTGTCATGTATACCTCGAATTCACTTCAAAAGAATGTAAATGCGACACTTCCATGCTAGGAAATAGCGTTTGCAGATATCTCCGCATCGAGGCAATAGGGTTCTAATGCTTCGTAAAACACGATGTCGCATCTCACTTCTATGTTACATGGTAAGATATAATGTTCATTGCGAAGTGTCATGTATACCTCGTATTCGCTTCAAAAGAATGTAAATGCGACTATTGCTTGCTAGGAAATAGCGTTTGCAGATGTCTACGTATTGTAGCAATAGAGTTCTAATGCTACTTAAATCGCGATATCGCATCCCATTTATATGTTTCGTGATAAGATATAATATTCATTGCGAAGTGTCATGTATACCTCGTATTCACTTCAAAAGAATGTAAATGCACCACTACCTTGCTAGGAAATAGCGTCTGCAGATGTCTACCGATCGTAGCAATGGAGCTCTAATGCTTCTTAAAACGCGATATCGCATCTCATTTCTATGTTTCATGATAAGACATAATATTCATTACGAAGTGTCATTTATACCTCGCATGCATTTCAAATGAATGTAAATGAAACATTTCCCTGCTAGGAAATAGCGTTTGCAGATGTCTACGTATCGTAGCAATAGGGTTCTATTGCTTTTTAAGACGCGATATCGCATCTCAATTCTATGTTTCATGATAAGATATAACATGCAATGTGGTGTGTGATGTATACCTCGTATTCACTTCAAAAGAATGTAAATGCGACAATTCCTTGCTAGAAAATAGTGTTTGCAGATGTCTACGTATCGAGGCAATAGTGTTCTAATGCTTCTTAAGACGCGATATCGCATCTTATTCCATTGTTTCATTATATGATATAATATCCACTGCGATGTGTCATGTATACCTCGTATTCACTTCAAATGAATGTAAATGCGACACTTCCATCCTAGCAAATAGCGTTTATCGATGTCTACGTATCGTAGCAAAAGAGTGCTAATGCTTCGTAAAACGAAATGTCTCATTTCACTTCTATGTTTGGTCATATGATATAATATTCATTGCGATGTGTCATGTGTACCTCGTATTCACTTCAAAAGAATGTAAGTGCGACACTTCCATGCTAGGAAATAGCGTTTGCAGATGTCTCCGCATCGAGGCTATAGAGTTCTAATGCTTCTTATATTGCGATATCGCATCTCTCTTCTATGTTTCATGATAAGATATAATATTCAATGCGAAGTATACCTCGTATTCGCTTCAAAAGAATGTAAATGCGACTATTGCTTGCTAGGAAATAGCGTTTGCAGATGTCTACGTATTGTAGCAATAGTGTTCTAATGCTACTTAAATCGCGATATCGCATCTCATTTATATGTTTCGTGATAAGATATAATATTCATTGCGAAGTGTCATGTATACCTCGTATTCACTTCAAAAGAATGTAGGTGCGACACTTCCATGCTAGGATATAGCGTTTGCAGATGTCTCCGCATCGAGGCCATAGTGTTTTAATGCTTCTTACAACGCGATATCGCATCTCTCTTCTATGTTTCCTGATAAGATATAATATTCATTGCGGAGTGTCATGTATACCTCGTGTTCACTACAAAAGATTGTAAATGCGACACTTCCATGCTAGGAAATAGCGTTTCCAGATGTCTAGGTATCGAAGCAATAGTGTTCTAATGCATCTTAAAACGCTATATCGCATCTCATTTCTATGTTTCGTTATATGATATAATATTCATTGCGAAGTGTTATGTGTACCTCGTTTACACATGAAAAGAATGTAAATGCCACACTTGCCTCCTAGGAAATAGCATTTCCAGATGTCTACGTATCGAAGCAATAAAGTTCTAATGCTTGTTAAAACGCGATATCGCATCTCGATTCTATATTTCATGGTAAGATGTAATATTCACTGGAAAGCGTTACGTATTCCTCGTCTACACATCAAAAGACTGTAGTTGCCACACACACTTATAGGAAATGCGTTTTGATATGTCTACATATGGAAGCAGTGGAGTTCTAATGCTACTTAAAACGTGATATTGCATCTCATTTCTATGTTTCGTGATGAGATATAATATTAATTGCGAAGTGTTATGTGTACCTCGTCTATACTTCAAAAGATTGTATGTGAAACAGTTCCGCGCTAGGAAATAGCGTTTCCAGATGCCTACGCATCGTAGCAATAGAGATCTAATGCTTATTAAAACGAGATATAGCATCTCACTTCTATGTTTCATGATATGATATAAAGCTGATTGCGAAGTGTTATGTAAACCTCGTCTACACTTCGAACGAATGTAAATGCCACACTTCCTTGATAGGAAATGTGCTTACAGATGTCTACGTATCGAAGCTATAGAGTTCTAATGCTTCGTAAAACGCTATACCGCATCATATTTCTATGTTGCATGATAAGATATAATATTCATTGCAAAGTGCCCATGTATACCTCGTATTCACTCCAAAAGAATGTAAATGCGACTATTCCTTGGTAGGGCATAGCGTTTGCATATGCCTACGTATCGTAGCAATAGAGTTCTTATGCATCTTACATCACGATATCGCATCTCATTTCTATGTTTCGTGATAAGTTATAATATTCATTCCGAAGTGTCATGTATACCTCGAATTCACTTCAAAGAATGTAAATGCGACTATTGCTTGCAAGGAAATAGCGTTTGCGGATGTCTACGTATCGTAGCAATAGAGTTCTAATGCTTCTCAGCACTCGATACCGCATCTCATTTCTATGTTTCGTGATATGATATAATATTCATTGCGAAGTGTCATGTACACCTCGTATTCACTACAAAAGAATGTAAGTGCGACACTTTCATGCTAGGAAATAGCGTCTGCAGATGTCTACGCGTCGAGGCAATAGCGTTCTAATGCTTCTTAATACGCGATATCGCATCTCTCTTCTATGTTTCATGATAAGATATAATATTCATTGCGAAGTGTAATGTATTCCTCGTATTCACTTCAAAAGAATGTAAATGCGACTATTGCTTGCTAGGAAATAGCGTTTGCAGATGTCAACGTATCGTAGCAATAGAGTTCTAATGCTACTTAAATCGCGAAATCGCATCTCATTTCTATGTTTCGTGATAAGATGTAATATTCATTGCGAAGTGTCATGTACACCCCGTATTCACTTAAAAAGAATTTAAATGCAACACTTCCATGCTAGGAAATAGCGTATTCAGATGTCTACGTATCATAGCAATAGATTACTAATGCTACTTAAATCGCGATATCGCATCTCATTTATATGTATCGTGATAAGATATAATATTCATTGCGAAGTGTCACGCATACCTCGTGTTCACTTCAAAGGAATGTAAATGCGACTATTACTTGCTAGGAAATAGCGATTGCAGATGGCTACGTATCGTAGCAATACAGTTCTAATGCTACATAAATCGTTATATCGCATCTCATTTATATGTTTCGTGATAAGATATAATATTCATAGCGAAGTGTCACGTATACCTCGTATTCACTTCAAATGAATGTAAATGCGACACTTCCTTGCTAGGAAATGGCATTTGCAGATGTCTACGTATCGAGGCAATAGTGCTCTAATGCTTCTTAAAACGCGATATCGCATCTCACTTCTATGTATCATGATAAGGTATAATATTCAGCGCGAAGTGTCATGTATACCTCGTATTCACTTCAATAGAATGTAAGTGCGACACTTCCCTGCAAGGAAATAGCGTTTGCCAATGCCCACGTATCGAAGCAACAGAGTACTAATGCTTCATAAAGCGCGATATCGCGTCTCATTTCAATGTTTCATGATAAGATACAATATTCATTGCGAAGTGTCATGTATACATCGTATTCTCTCCAAATGAATGTAAATGCGACTCTTCCTTTCTGGGAAATAACGATTCCAGATGTCTACGTATCGAAGCAATAGAGTTCTAGTTCTTCTTAAAACGGGATATCGCATCACATTTCTATGTTTCACGATAAGATAGAATATCCATTGTGGAGTGTTAAGTATACCTCGTATTCACTTCAATAGAATGTAAATGTCACACTTCCTTCCTAGGAAATTGCGTTTGCAGATGTCTACGTATCGTAGCAATAGGGTTCTAATGCTACTCAAAACGCGATATCGCATCTCATTTCTATGATTCATGATAAGATATAATATTCATTGCGAAGTGTCATGTATACCTCGTATTCACTTCAAAAGAATGTAAATGCACCACTGCCTTGCTAGGAAATAGCGTCTGCAGAGGTCTACGTATCGTTGCAATTGAGTTCTAATGCTTCTATAAACGGGATATCGCATTTCATTTCTATGTTTCATGATAAGATATAACATTCATTGCGAAGTGTCATGTATACATCGTATTCACTTAAGATGAATGTAAATGCGACACTTCCTTGCTAGGAAATAGCGTTTGCATATGTCTACGTATCGTAGCAAGAGAGTTCTAATGCCTTTTAAAACGCGATAACGCATCTCCTTTCTATGTTTCATGAGAAGATACAATATTCATTGTGGAGTGTTATGTATATCTCGCATTCACTTCAAAAGAATGTAAATGGGACACTTCCATCCTAGGAAATAGCGTTTGCAGATGTCTACGTATCGTAGCAATAGAGATCTAATGCATCTTAAAACGAGATGTCTCATCTCGATTCTCTGCTTCGTGATAAGATATAATATTCATTGCGAAGTGTCATGTATACCTCGTATTCACTGCAAAAGAATGTAAATGCGACACTTCCTTGCTAGGAAGTAGCGTTTGCAGATGTCTACGTATCGAAACAATAGAGTTCTAATGCTTCTTAAAACGAGATATCGCATCTCGTTTCTATGTTGCATGATAAGATATAATATTCATTGTGAAGTGTCATGTATAACTCGTATTCACTTCAAAAGTATGTAAATGCGACACTTCCTTGCTAAGAGGTAGCGTTTCCAGATGTCTATGCATCGAAACAGTAGAGTTCTAGTGCTTCTTGAAACGAGATGTCGCATCCCATCTCTCTGTTTCATGATAAGATATAATATTCATTGCGAAGTGTCATTTATACCTCGTATTCACTTCAAAAGAATGTAAATGCGAGACTTCTTTGCTAGGAAATAGCGTTCGCAGAGGTCTACGTATCGTAGCAATAGAGATCTAATGCGTCTCAAAACGCGATATCGCATCCGGTTTCTATGTTTCGTGATAAGATATAATATTCATTGCGAAGTGTCATGTATACCTCGTATTCACTTCAAAAGTATGTAAATGCTATATTTCCTTGCTAGGAAATAACGTTTGCAGATGTCTAAGTATCGTTGCAATAGAGTTCCAATGCTTCGTAAAACGCGATGTCGCATCTCACTTCTATGATTCATGATAAGATATAATATTCATTGCGAAGTGTCATGTATACCTCGTATTCACTTCAAAAGAATGTAAATGCACCACTGCCTTGCTAGGAAATAGCGTCTGCAGATGTCTACCGATCGTAGCAATGGAGCTCTAATGCTTCTTAAAACGAGATGTCGCATCTCATTTCTCTGTTTCATGATAAGATATAATATTCATTGCGAAGTGTCATGTACACCTCGTATTCACTTCAAAAGAATGCAAGTGCGATACTTCCATGCTAGGAAATAGCGTTTGCTGATGTCTGCGCATCGATGCCATAGAGTTCCAATGCTTCTTAAACCGCGATATCGCATCTCATTTATATGTTTCGTGATAAGATATAATATTCATTGCGAAGTGTCATGTATACCTCGTATTCGCTTCAAAAGAATGTAAATGCGACTATTGCTTGCTAGGAAATAGCGTTTGCAGATGTCTACGTACTGTAGCAATAGAGTTCTAATGCTACTTAAATCGCGATATCGCATCCCATTTATATGTTTCGTGATAAGATATAATATTCATTGCGAAGTGTCATGTATACCTCGTATTCACTTCAAAAGAATGTAAATGCACCACTACCTTGCTAGGAAATAGCGTCTGCAGATGTCTACCGATCGTAGCAATGGAGCTCTAATGCTTCTTAAAACGCGATATCGCATCTCATTTCTATGTTTCATGATAAGACATAATATTCATTACGAAGTGTCATTTATACCTCGCATGCATTTCAAATGAATGTAAATGAAACATTTCCCTGCTAGGAAATAGCGTTTGCAGATGTCTACGTATCGTAGCAATAGGGTTCTATTGCTTTTTAAGACGCGATATCGCATCTCAATTCTATGTTTCATGATAAGATATAACATGCAATGTGGTGTGTGATGTATACCTCGTATTCACTTCAAAAGAATGTAAATGCGACAATTCCTTGCTAGAAAATAGTGTTTGCAGATATCTACGTATCGAGGCAATAGTGTTCTAATGCTTCTTAAGACGCGATATCGCATCTTATTCCATTGTTTCATTATATGATATAATATCCACTGCGATGTGTCATGTATACCTCGTATTCACTTCAAATGAATGTAGGTGCGACACTTCCATGCTAGGATATAGCGTTTGCAGATGTCTCCGCATCGAGGCCATAGTGTTTTAATGCTTCTTACAACGCGATATCGCATCTCTCTTCTATGTTTCCTGATAAGATATAATATTCATTGCGGAGTGTCATGTATACCTCGAATTCACTTCAAAAGAATGTAAATGCGACACTTCCATGCTAGGAAATAGCGTTTGCAGATATCTCCGCATCGAGGCAATAGGGTTCTAATGCTTCGTAAAACGCGATGTCGCATCTCACTTCTATGTTACATGGTAAGATATAATGTTCATTGCGAAGTGTCATGTATACCTCGTATTCGCTTCAAAAGAATGTAAATGCGACTATTGCTTGCTAGGAAATAGCGTTTGCAGATGTCTACGTATTGTAGCAATAGAGTTCTAATGCTACTTAAATCGCGATATCGCATCCCATTTATATGTTTCGTGATAAGATATAATATTCATTGCGAAGTGTCATGTATACCTCGTATTCACTTCAAAAGAATGTAAATGCACCACTACCTTGCTAGGAAATAGCGCCTGCAGATGTCTACCGATCGTAGCAATGGAGCTCTAATGCTTCTTAAAACGCGATATCGCATCTCATTTCTATGTTTCATGATAAGACATAATATTCATTACGAAGTGTCATTTATACCTCGCATGCATTTCAAATGAATGTAAATGAAACATTTCCCTGCTAGGAAATAGCGTTTGCAGATGTCTACGTATCGTAGCAATAGGGTTCTATTGCTTTTTAAGACGCGATATCGCATCTCAATTCTATGTTTCATGATAAGATATAACATGCAATGTGGTGTGTGATGTATACCTCGTATTCACTTCAAAAGAATGTAAATGCGACAATTCCTTGCTAGAAAATAGTGTTTGCAGATGTCTACGTATCGAGGCAATAGTGTTCTAATGCTTCTTAAGACGCGATATCGCATCTTATTCCATTGTTTCATTATATGATATAATATCCACTGCGATGTGTCATGTATACCTCGTATTCACTTCAAATGAATGTAAATGCGACACTTCCATCCTAGGAAATAGCGTTTATCGATGTCTACGTATCGTAGCAAAAGAGTGCTAATGCTTCGTAAAACGAAATGTCACATTTCACTTCTATGTTTGGTCATATGATATAATATTCATTGCGATGTGTCATGTGTACCTCGTATTCACTTCAAAAGAATGTAAGTGCGACACTTCCATGCTAGGAAATAGCGTTTGCAGATGTCTCCGCATCGAGGCTATAGAGTTCTAATGCTTCTTATATTGCGATATCGCATCTCTCTTCTATGTTTCATGATAAGATATAATATTCATTGCGAAGTATACCTCGTATTCGCTTCAAAAGAATGTAAATGCGACTATTGCTTGCTAGGAAATAGCGTTTGCAGATGTCTACGTATTGTAGCAATAGTGTTCTAATGCTACTTAAATCGCGATATCGCATCTCATTTATATGTTTCGTGATAAGATATAATATTCATTGCGAAGTGTCATGTATACCTCGTATTCACTTCAAAAGAATGTAGGTGCGACACTTCCATGCTAGGATATAGCGTTTGCAGATGTCTCCGCATCGAGGCCATAGTGTTTTAATGCTTCTTACAACGCGATATCGCATCTCTCTTCTATGTTTCCTGATAAGATATAATATTCATTGCGGAGTGTCATGTATACCTCGTGTTCACTACAAAAGATTGTAAATGCGACACTTCCATGCTAGGAAATAGCGCTTGCAGATGTCTCCGCATCGAGGCTATAGAGTTCTAATGCTTCTTATATTGCGATATCGCATCTCTCTTCTATGTTTCATGATAAGATATAATATTCATTGCGAAGTATACCTCGTATTCGCTTCAAAAGAATGTAAATGCGACTATTGCTTGCTAGGAAATAGCGTCTGCAGATGTCTACGCATCGAGACAATAGAGTTCTAATGCATCTTAAAACGCGATATCGCATCTCTCTTATATGTTTCATGATAAGATATAATATTCATTGCGAAGTGTCATGTATACGTCGTGTTCACTCCAAAAGAATGTAAATGCGACTATTGCTTGCAACCAATAGCGTTTCTAGATGCCTACGTGTCGTAGCAATAGAGTTCTAATGCTTCTTAGATCGCGATATCGCATCTCATATCTATGCTTCATGATAAGATATAATATTCATTGCGAAGTGTCATGTATACCTCGTATACACTCCAAACGAATGTAAATGCGACACTTCCTTGCTAGGAAATAGCGTTTGCAGATGCCTGAGTATTGTAGCAATAGGGTTCTAATGCTTCTTAGATCGCGATATCGCATCTCATTTCTATGTTTCGTGACAAGTTATAATATTCATTGTGGTGTGTGATGTATACCTCGTATTCACTTCAAAAGAATGTAAATGCGACACTTCCTTGCCAGGAAATAGAGTTTGCAAATGTCTACGTATCGTAGCAATAGATTTCTAGCGCTTCTTATGGCGCGATATAGCATCTCATTTCTGTGTATCATGATAAGATATAATATTCATTGTAGAGTGTTATGTATACCTCGTATTCACTTCAAAAGAATGTAAATGCGACACATCCATGCTAGGAAATAGCGTCTGCAGATGTCTACGCGTCGAGGCAATAGAGTTTAATGCTTCCTAAACGCGATATCGCATCTCACTTCTATGTTTCATGATAAGATATAATGTTCATTGCGAAGTGTCATGTATACCTCGTATTCACTTAAAAGAATGCAAATACGAATCTTCCTTGCTAGGAAATAGCGTTTGCAGATATCTATGTATCGTAGTAATAGAGTTCTAATGCTTCTCAAAACGCGATATCGCATCTCATTTCTATGCTTCGTGATAAGATATAATATTCATTGCGAAGTGTGATGTATACCTCTTATTCACTTCAAAAGAATGTAAATGCGGCTATTCCTTGCTAAGAAATAGCGTTTGCAGATGCCTACGTATCGTAGCAATAGGGTTATAATGCTTCTTAAAACGCGCTATCGCATCTCACTCCTATGTTACATGATAGGATATAATGTTCATTGCGAAGTGTCATGTATACCTCGTATTCACTTGAAAAGAATGTAAATGCGCATCTTCCTTGCTAGGAAATAGCGTTTGCAGATGTCTATGTATCGTAGCAATAGAGTTCTAATGCTTCTCAAAACGCGATATCGCATCTCATTTCTATGCTTCGTGATAAGATATAATATTCATTGCGAAGTGTCATGTACACCTCGTATTCACTACAGAAGAATGTAAATGCGACACATCCATGCTGGGAAATAGCGTCTGCAGATGTCTACGCATCGAGGCAATAGAGTTCTAATGCTTCCTAAAACGCGATATCGCATCTCTCTTATATGTTTCATGATAAGATATAATATTCATTGCGAGGTGTCATGTATATCTCGTATTCACTTCAAAAGAATGTAAATGCGACTATTGCTTGCTGGGAAATAGCTTTTGCAGATGTCTCCGCATCGAGGCCATAGAGTTCCAATGCTTCTTCAATCGCGATATCGCATCTCATTTATATGTTTCGTGATAAGATATAATATCATTGCGAAGTGTCATGTATACCTCGTATTCACTGAAAAGAATGTAAGTGCGACACTTCCATGCTAGGAAATAGCGTTTGCAGATGTCTCCGCATCGAGGGCATAGAGTTTTAATGTCTCTTACAACGCGATATCGCATCTCTCTTCTATGTTTCATGATAAGATATAATATTCATTGCGAAGTGTCATGTATACCTCGTATTCGCTTCAAAAGAATGTAAATGCGGCTATTGCTTGCTAGGAAATAGCGTTTGTAGATGCCTACGTGTCGTAGCAATAGAGTTCTAATGCTTCTTAGATCGCGATATCGCATCTCATTTCTATGTTTCGTGATATGATATAATGTTCATTGCGAAGTATCATGTATACCTCGTACTCACATCAAGAGAATGTAAATGCGACGTTTCCATCCTAGGAGATAGCGTTTGCAGATGTCTACGTATCGTAGCGAAAGAGTCCTAATGCTTCTTAAAACGAGACGTCACATCTCATTTCTATGCTTCGTGATAAGATATAATATTCATTGCGAAGTGTCATGTACACCTCGTATTCACTTCAAAAGAATGTAAATGCGCATCTTCCTTGCTAGGAAATAGCGTTTGCAGATGTCTATGTATCGTAGCAGTAGAGTTCTAATGCTTCTCAAAACGCGATATCGCATCTCATTTCTATGCTTCGTGATAAGATATAATGTTCATTGCGAAGTGTCATGTAAACCTCGTATTCACTTCAGGAGAATGTAAATGCGAATCTTCCTTGCTAGGAAATAGCATTTGCAGATGCCTACGTATCGTAGCAATAGAGTTCTAATGCTTCTTAGATCGCGATATCGCATCTCATTTCTATGATTCGTGATAAGATATAATATTCATTGCGAAGTGTCATGTATACCTCGTATTCACTTCAAAAGAATGTAAGTGCGACACTTCCATGCTAGGAAATAGCGTCTGCAGATGTCTACGCATCGAGGCAATAGGGTTCTAATGCTTCTCAATACGCGATATCGCATCTCATTTCTATGATTCATGATAAGATATAATATTCATTGCGAAGTGTCATGTATACCCCGTATTCACTTCAAAAGAATGTAAATGCACCACTACCTTGCTAGGAAATAGCGTCTGCAGATGTCTACCGATCGTAGCAATGGAGCTCTAATGCTTCTTAAAGCGCGATATCGCATCTCATTTCTATGTTTCATGATAAGACATAATATTCATTACGAAGTGTCATTTATACCTCGCATGCACTTCAAATAAATGTAAATGATACATTTCCCTGCTAGGAAATAGCGTTTGCAGATGTCTGCGTATCGTAGCAATAGGGTTCTATTGCTTTTTAAGACGCGATATCGCATCTCAATTCTATGTTTCATGATAAGATATAATATTCATTGCGAAGTATACCTCGTATTCGCTTCAAAAGAATGTAAATGCGACTATTGCTTGCTAGGAAATAGCGTTTGCAGATGTCTACGTATCGAAGCAATAGAGTTATAATGCTTCTTAAAACGCGCTATCGCATCTCACTACTATGTTTCATGATAAGATATAATATTCATTGCGAAGTGTTATGTATACCTCGTCTACATTTCAAAAGAATCTAAATGCCACACTTCCTTGCTAGGAAATGCGTTCCGAGATGTGTACGTATCGAAGCAATAGAGTTGCAATGCTTCTGAAAACGCGATATCGCATCTCATTTCTATGTTTCATGCTAAGATATAATATTCATTGCGAAGTGTTATGTATACCTCGTCTATACTCCGAATGAAAGTAAATGCCACACTTCCTTGCTGGGAAATAGCGTTTCGAGATGTCTAGGTATCGAAGCAAGAGAGTTCTATTTCTTCTTAAAACGCGACATGGCATCCTATTTCTATGTTTCATGATTATTTGTAATATTCATTGCGAAGTGTTATGTATGCCTCGCCTACACTTCAAAAGAATGTAAATGTCACACATCCTTGCTAGGAAATGCGCTTCCAGGTGTCTAGGTATCCAAGCAGTGGTGTTCTATTGCTTCTTAATACGCGATATCGCATCTCATTTCTATGTTTCATGATAAGATACAATATTCATTGCGAAGTGTCATGTATATCTCGTATTCACTTCAAAAGAATGTAAACGCGACACTTCCTTACGAGGAATTAACGTTTGCAGATGTCTACGTATCGAAGCAATAGAGTTCTAGTGCTTCGTAAAACGCGATACCGCATCTCATTTCTATGTTTCATGATAATATATAATAGTCATTGCGAAGTGTTATGTATACCTCGTCTACACCATAAATAAATGTAAATGCGACACTTCCTTGCTAGGAAATAGCGTCGACAGATGTCTACGTATCGAAGCAAGGGAGTTCTAATCCTTCTTAAAACGCGACATGGCATCTCATTTCTATGTTTCAAGAGAATTTATAATATTCATTGCGAAGTGTTATGTATGCCTCGTCTACACTTCAAAAGAATGTAAATGCCACACTTCCTTGCTGGAAATTAGGGTCCTGCAGATGTCTACGTATCGAAGCAATAGAGTTCTAATGCTTCTTAAATCGCGATATCGCATCTCATTTCTATGTTTCATGATAAGATATAATATTCATTGCGAATTGTTATGTATACCTCGTCTACACTCCAAAAGTATGTAAATGCCACACTTCCTTGCTCGGAAATAGCGTTTCCATTTGTTTACTTATCGGAGCAATAGAGTTCTATTGCTTCATTCAACACGATGTCGCAAGTCATTTCAATGATTCATGGTAATTTGCAATGTTCTATGCAATATGTTTCATTTGTCTGCATCTAGACCTTAGAAGGATGTGGATCCTATACTTACTTGCAACAGAATATCGTTTCCAGATCTCTTCGTGTCCAAGCAAGACATTTCTAATACTTCAATCAGCGCGATGTCGCATCTCATTTCAACGTTTCAATGCAAAGTATCTGTAATCATATATCCATAACATTGTGCTTAACTGTTAGAGGTCTTCAATAGAATGTGAACTATATAATTCCATGCAACGGCATGCCGCTCCGTAGTGTCTATCTGTTAAAGCAATCGAGCTAGAATTCTCCATGCAATGCGCTGGCGCATCCCATTTCATTGTTTCAAAGTAAGAATGCTGTAATCTCTTATGCATAGCTCTATGCTTATCTGCTTTAAAACTTCATAAGAATGTAAATTCTACAGCTCCATGCAACAGGATTGCCCTTCGTAGTGTCTACATGTCGAGACAATAGAGTACTAATGCATTGTACAATGCCATGACTCATCTCATTTCAACGTTTCGAATTAAGTAAGCTGTAATCTTCTATGAAAAGCATTATAATTATCTGCTTCTACTCTACAATAGAATTTGAATTCTGTAGATCCAAACAACAGGAGGGCAGGCTCTCCACCATCCTACTGCCTGCCCTGATGGGGGCAGAGGATTCCCAGGGCCACTCAAACCGCGACCAACATCTATCTTATACTCTAACCGATTCATCGTTATGCGTTTTCCATTAAGCTTGCCGGGATCAGTGATATTGATTCGCTCAATCTAAATTATTATTTTCTTTTTAAGTTTCTCGATTTTTTTAGTTTCTCTCACGATATCGTCTATTTCGTTGTACCTTACCCTTACAGTATGGTATATAATCTGTTGTTTGATATTTCTAGGATTTCCTCTTAATAAATGCAATGCTTCCACATATTCTCTTTCTCTTTCTCTTTAGTTACATTGTTGTTATTTTATGCTTTTCACCCTCCACATTCACTCTCTACACCATCTCGGAACAGGCGTTATACGATTACTGCAGAATGACGCCTCGGTCTCGTTACACCGAGATCGAGTGTTCTCTCTTGCATCCGTTGATTTATATATGTTATATAATATATTGGAGAATATTTCCTCTTATCCTTTGTATTTTTCGAATGAAATAACATTGACAGAAGTACGAGCTAGTTCTGCACGCCTATTTGAAACAGCATTAAATCACCTTGTTAAACAATAATATATTAAATGTGACTTGGACTTTTAAATTTGAATTTATAAACATCTACCAGGTTAATATGTTTTTCTTACTATTCATATCGTTATATATTCAGTGATTTATTGTGTGCAGTGATTTGATATATTAACTGCTTGATTATATCTTGCAATGAACTTTGCGTACCAAACATTGTTTTTACTCCTGATGGGAGTGGATAGTTCATCGTTTTATATTCTTATATCGCATTGATTATAAAAGTATATGACATCCTTTTTATGCAGTCATGTATAATTATGTACTGTGACGGGTTTTCCCGTTACAATCCGCAAGAAAAGGGTATATAGAACCAATAATAACGGGGTATCCAGAAGTTTAGTCCGGGGTTATATCGGGGTACAGAATATCCGCGTGCTTCGGCAACGCGAAGTACAGAGCAATAAATTTCCTATCCAGCAAGTATTTCGAAGCTGCGAGGCTGGGACTTTTTGGGCGCCAGCTACTCAAGAAGTAGCAAAAACTAATAAACCACGCAACCCGGGGAAACCCGGTGCAAGATGCAAGAATTTCGAAATACTCTTTCGCTCGACTGCTTCTAGCCGAGTGCGCAAATTAGGGTCGCGGGATACTGAACTCACGGCTTCTTTCTAGATTGCCTCGACGCGGTATTACAAAAGGGTATACGACACGCCGCGAATGACCGGGGATCACCACCCGTTATACAATACAAATTACAATACGCGATATCACAATTGCGGCAGGGAACAAATGGGACGCTTTAGCGTATAAGGACTCACGTTCTCGTTTCCAACAAGTATGGATCTCGTTCAGTCCGTCTACCTCTCTCTCTCTCTCTCTCTCTCTCTCTCTCTCTCTCTCTCTCTCCTCCGAATCGCTCAGTATAATCGCTTGCTCGGTTGCTCGCTAAGTAGTCGCTATGTCGTTCAGAAGAATAAGAAGCTGTCTTCGTGCTGGCTAGCTCATTATATAGGTTTTCTGGGGGTCTTCGGATCCCCTTAGATCCTCCTTAGGGCTCCTTGATGGGGTAGGGCCATACGCTTCGGTATTGTTCGGGGCATCGATCGGTGGATTTCGGCGATCTACCCTGATCGCCCCCTCTGGTGTGTCTAGAGGGTGTCCTCTGGATTATTTGAACTGCGGCGCGTGTCGCGCGCCGCGCTTTCCACGGCTCACCTGCAATTCCGCCGCGCATCTTGAGTTTTCCTCTCCATGGGCTCAGGGGAGGGGTAGAGGTCCTTCTCACACCCGAGAACCATCCTGTTTGTCTCCATAGACTATGGCAGCGGTCTTATCGTTGCAGAGCTCTGGATCATATCCTTCGGGCTTCAGGGTCTCTTCTTGTTCACTTCCCGACTCCTCCACCGTCGAGCCCGTCACGCTACCTCGGCGCACAGCCCTTCCGCGAACCTGTGGTCTTATTATCCGCCGAAGAGGCGTCTTATGGGTCGCTTCTTCCATCAGCTCGCCAGTCTTATCCGTCGAACGGAGAGAGAGAAACGAACGGGGGGGGGGGGGGTGGGGGGTTCTACCATCGTGTATTTCACGCTCCTCGCAAATACTGCTATCGCAATGGTCCGTGTCGCGCTTCTCGCATGGGTGGTGATCTGCGAGCTAGTCTAACCGAAGCAGGGGAGGGGGGGGGGGGGGGGGGTGAGCGAGCCTTGTGACGTCACCACGTCACAGTACATACAAATTTGCGATTATGTAGCTATGTGTTCAAATTCAATTCCGAATAATGCACTAAAAAGCATCCCAGATAACAAACGGCAAGATGGTAGCGACACCATGCCGGCACTATATTGCCACTTCCGAGGAGTGTCAACTGATTCGTAGTCATCTGTGACCGGATTCGTTAACTAAAATGCCAGAACGTGTTACCAGCACGTTCTAGACAAGCGAATCGCGCAGCACCAGCACCATGGTGACACGCGTATCATCGCTCCATTCATGAATCTCCTCAGCAATGACGCAGGATCACATTTGGCAATGGGGAACCTGTGCTTTCATACAAATTAGAACCGTTAGATGTCAGTAGATGTTCAGCATATGAGTATTGATAGACATTTTGATGGTCGTTTTCCTATATTTATAGTTATTGAGCGAGTCGTATATATTTCTTTTCAATCCATCATAGACTAAAAATATTATTTAAAAAAAAAATATTACTTTATAAAGTGAAAATGCATGCTGTTGCGTCCCTCACTTCGCCTTGTGTAAATTTTTGAAATAACATGCTGTCATCGTATTTAATGTAACCCTCAATTGCATGAATTTGCAACAATAAATTGAAGAAAATATATATAAAATAAGTGTGAATATTTTTATGACAAAGTAATTATCGACTTTATGGAAAAAAATCGCCCTATCGAGCTAGTTTATAGAAAATAATAAAATCGAGTTCTTATATCTTTTGTTTTGTGCCGGTGTATCTATTTTGGAATCAAAATAAATAAATTGCACAGTTTTAGTCATTTTTTCATATTTGCTTATAATTTTTTATGGAAACAGCTTCCCCATTAGTAAATGTCAGCCCTACGCCACAACCACGCGTGTAGCTATGGTGAGCTGATAGTGTCATTGTCACGGCCGTGTAGCCCGTGTGCTATATTTCGGTGCTTTAATAGTGGCCGTGATACGAATGCCGCCCCAGTACTAACAGTATGCCATTTCGAAAGCTGAGTAGGAGCACTTTGTTAGCACAGTTCTGTCACGGAATTCGTTCCATCCGTTGTCATTGGCGTGCCCAATCGCTGGCTGTTTGGGATATTGTAGTGCATGAGGCCAGACTTGTTTCCTTATCATCGTCAAGGAGATGGATTTTCACTCCCCCCTTTTTGAATTTTTTAAATTATTGTTTGGAATTTTTGCCGTTTTCTGTATCTCTATGACCGCATTGTGGATTCAACTTATGTACGATCTTTTTGGTCTTCATCTTTTATTACATGTAATATTATATATGTGATGCACTTTTTATTATGTAATGCTCCGATTTGTAAGCCTCAGATACTTTTATTCTTTGGTAAAGCAACTTATTCGATTAATATATATTTATTAGACATAGATATAAACAATTAGAAAAATGTTATTAAAACGCTATTAAATATGTTTGTTGCAATTATATATTTAAAGTCTGAAGATGTAGATGCAATTAATGTGCGATATTTTACGTGATCCAATCGACGTATCAAGTGAGGCTATGAAATATAAAAAATCTTTTACTATTCTTGGACCCCCTTTACATGTTAATTGAATGATTAGTTCTGCAAGACAAGAAGCCTGAATTAGTGAGATATCTAGGAACATAAGTAATTTGTAAGTAACACATCTTTTCCCTTTGAAATATTTGCCTTTGCATAGAATAGAAACGTATAGATATAATGGCCTGTTTTGTACCCATTTCGGTCCAATTCTATTATAGCTTTTGAGCAGAAGTAATATTGATTATACTTGATTTTTGCAATAGTTCTTTGATTAACAGATTTTTATTAACCTAGAATCATCATTTGACGGATGTATCAATCTACTTTGTAGCTCCATCAGTTTCTTTTTCTGCTCGCTACTTTCCATTTTCAGTTCCGTATACTTATCCTTTATCACCATCATATATGTTGCGTAAAAATTACAATAACTTTTTGTCCTCAAATTTTGCGGATATTTCAATTAAATTTCCTTTGATTAAATAAACGGAAATTAAAAAAACAGTGGCACGTACCATTTCTTGGAAACGTTGTATCGTAATTTACATCTGACTGTTTTGAAAGGCACGCACTTTACTTAACGTTTGCAATGATTCGGTTAGCGAAGTAAAGTAATATTCTACTTTCGAAATTATTGGCTCTTGTAATTCTAAGGCAAATATCTGTCGACATCGTGAACATTGTTGTTTGGCAAAATTCCAGAAAAACAAAATATACTATAAGTAAAATAATAAACATCATAATATTAAATTTAACTCTGTTCATCGTTGCCTTGTTGGACACATCCATAACAATATACAGGGGTGGGGCAGTAATAATTAGCACCTCAGATATCCACGAAAACTATAAGTTTCATAGAAGTTTTTGCTAATATAAAATTGCATAGTACAAAGGGGCCATCCGTTGATGAAAATAGTTTTTTTTGTAAGTGGAGTTATGTTGGACATAATGAAGGGTTACCTTCATTTTTTAAAATGAATTGGTATGTCCATTCTTCCGTAATACGATAGAGCATTTTAAAGCAAGTTTAACGATCTGTAACATGAAGGCATTGAAGGTTTACAAAAAGTAAAGAAAGGCGATAATACTCACGGTTTTGATAGTAAATGAAACATACGTATTGTAAACAGTGGTGGGAAGGCGTAATACTTACCGTTTACTTCACTGTGAATAAACACTTTTTCGAAGGGCATTTCAATAGTTTTGCAGCATAAGTTAAACATGATAAGATTTAGTATTGAAAAATCGGTTCGAATACGTTTGGTTAGGCTGTTCTTTGTGTCGTTCATTTTATAAGTACTGAGCTGCGGATTCCCTGAGGACAGCTCACAAAATTGTTGAACTATGGAAGATTATCATTGTGAATTTGAATCAAAAGGTAATTAAATTCCATTAGATTGTAAACAGATCTCAATGTTTCATTTTAGATAGTAAGATTAAATACTCTTTACAAAACTACACGAATGGATACATACCTTTCTGTTATTATTATTTCATAATGAATTATAATTGCAATTATATAGTTTCATTACGATAAAAAAATATTTCTCAGAAAATTCTAAATATTAAATAAAAGAATCAAGTAAAAACATTTTTAATAATTACGAATATGAAAAATACTTGAATATTCCAATAGGAGTTAGAAAAGTCAAACATTCAATTTCAATCCCAGAATTCATCTATAAGAGGTAAAATGTTTCGAAAGCTTTAATTACAGTCCTTTAATGCAAGCAGTTGGGCAGTATTTTCAATTTTTAAGAAAATTGATAAAAGTCAACCATTTTGAAGTGGTCAGAATCTTTGCCGTTTGAGCAATAAGTGAATAACAAATAACTGCATGAATTCCAGGCTTAAAAAACTTATGGATTAAATCCTATGCAGACTCGTTTATGAGCGAGTTACTAAATAATAATCCACACTAAGTAATCATTTTAAAACTTAAACGGTTACATCCCGCGAACTTTCAAAGATATCAGAAGCGTGAAAAAGTATGTGGTTTATCAAAAAACTCTTCTAAAAGAACGGACGAAGCCAATAGAAATCTTTGTTGAAGTAAGCAAGTTCTAAAGTTCTAAGCAACACGATGGCCCCTTATCTGCCTATGTTTCATAGCAAGTAAGTTCTGAATTTCCTATGAAATCCGATGGAATTTCTCACTACTAACGTTTCAAAGTAAGTTCTCAAATTCTCAGTTCTACGTTTAAAACTATGTGTGTTCTATATATCTATGTAAAGTGGTGGTTCCTATTAGTTGTGACAGAAACCTATATATAGTAAGTCAGGGAAGCTCGAAGGGGTTAATTATCTAAATGCTTTAAGGTGTAAAAACGTACTTTAATCTAAAGCGATCTATCGTTCCAAGGTATCCGCTCACGTACAACTTTTCTTGGGCGCCAGCTGCTCAGAAAGTAGCAAAGGGATAGACTACACGACTCCGGGAACCCTGGGGCGGAACAACCCTTGAAACTTCGAAATGCTCCTCTTCTCGACTACGCCTAGCCAAGTACACACACTCAGGTCGCGAGATACTGAAGTCACGGCATGTTTATTTATGGTCTCGACGTGGGTTTTAACTAACAAGGGCTACGGGGAAACTACGCAACACGCCGCAAATTATCGGGTATCATAACTCGCTTCACGATATAAGATACAATATACAATATGCGACACAAGAAATGGGACGCTTTAGCGAATAAGCTCTCACGTTTTTCTTCTTCAGGTTCCTTGAATTCGCTGGTGGTCCTCGGGTCTCCTGCATCCTCCTCGGGGCTCCTTGGTGGAGTGGGCTGTAGGCTTCGGTATTGTTCGAGTCCATCGATCAGTGGATTTCGGAGATTTCCTCTTCTCGCCCCCTTGGGGTGTCCCTGAGGGGGATACTCCTGATCATTTAAATTGCGTAGCGCCTCGCGCGCCGCGCTCCCATGGCCCACCTGCAGGGCCGCTGGACTTTTGACTTCTCTTTAGGGGGTTAAGGATGGTTGAGGACCTGCTCACTTCCCAGAGCATTATAAAGCACAAAAGCAGATAAGCATAATGCGATGCATAGAGCTTTACAACCTTCTAAGTTACTTTGAAACTGTTTATATGAAATGCAATATTGAGGTGCATGAAGCATGACAAATTAAATGCTTCGGCACCTGGACATCTAGAAAACGCTATCCCCGGGCAAGAAAGTATAGGGTTCACACTCAATTCATATGCAGAAGCAGATAAACATAACACATCGCAATGAATATTATATCTTATCATGAAACATACATGAGATGCGATATCGCGTTATAGGAAGCATTGGAAACTCCATTGCTTCGATACGTAAACATCAGGGAACGCTATTCCCTAGCATGGAAGCGTCGCATTTACATTCTTTTTGAAGTGAATACGAGATATACATGACACTTCGCAATGAATATTATATCTTATCATGAAACATAGGAATGAGGTGCTATATCGCGTTTTGAGAAGCATTAGAAACTCTATTGCTAATATACGTAGACATCTGCAAACAATATTTCCTAGCAAGGAAAGTGTCGCATTTACATTCTTGTGAAGTGAAAATCGAGGTATACATGACACTTCGCAATGAATATTATATCTTATCATGAAACATAGAAGTGAGATGCGATATCGCGTTTTAAGAATCATTAGAACTCGATTGTTTCGAAACGTAGTCATCTGGAAACGCTATTTCCTTGCCAGGAAGTGTCGCATTTACATCCTTTTGAAGTGAATACGAGGTATACATGACACTTTCGCAATGAATATTATATCTGATCATTGAAAACATAGAAATGAGATGCGATATCGCATTTTAAAAAAGCGTTAGAACTCTATTGCTCCGATAGGCAGACATCTGGAATCACTCATCCTAGCAAGGAAGTGTGGTATTTACATTCTTTTGTATTGTAGACGAGGTATACATAAACACTTCGCAATGGATATTATATCATATCACGAAACATAGAAATGAGATGCAATATCACGTTTTAAGTAGCATTAGAGGGTCCACTGGCTCCATATGTAGACATATCGAAACGCATTTCCTAATAAGGGTGTGTGGCAATTACAGTCTTTTGAAGTGTAGACGAGGTATACATAACACTTTCGCAATGAATATTATATCTTATCATGAAACATAGAATTGAGATGCGATATCGCGTTTAAAGAGGAATTAGAACTCTGTTGCTTCTATATGTAGACATCTGGGAAACGATAGTTTCCTAGCATGTACATGTGACATTTACATTCTTTTGAAATGTAGGCGAGGTATACATAAACACTTCGCTATTGTATCATATCATGAAGCATAGAAATGAGATGCGAATATCGCGTATTAAGAGGCATATGAACTCTATTGCTTCGATACGTAGACATCTGCAAACTCTATTTCCTAGCATGGAAGTGTCGCATTTACATTCTCTTGAAGTGAATAAAAGGGTATCACGTCCGGTGAAACTATTTTCCATTGCTCCGGAGGCTTTACGACCACGAGCCTATTTTTCGGTAATTCGGTCCGCGGGAACGCGTTAAGACCGGGGTCCGACAATTTCGGTTGACGCGACACTAGCGAAAAACACTCGCGATAATAAGGGAATGACCCTACCTTTCGATGACTTCTCTCTCGATTTGTACGTAGAAACGGCGTGGAGGATCTTTCGCTGGGATCGTAGCGGATTTCGTTCTGTTGGCTGCTACGAAAATCTCGATCAGTCGCCAGCGTAGAGGAGGACGGCGGTCGGAATTCAGCGATGATGCTGAATGTGGCAGAATCGGCGTGATGCGTCGTGGTGTCTGGACCGGAAGCGTCGACGGTCGCTTCGGAAAGCGGCGTCTGGGCTGGTGCGAAGGCAGGTCGCTGGTATACGAGGACTCTCGGAAAGCCCTCCAAATATTCACGCACAAGTGATCGTATGAAATTCTTCCTACTCGCACGTCGCGTTCTTCGCAAACCGGAAGCACGATTCATTCACCAGGTTTTTCTCTACTTTCGACTAATATCTGAAGGAGAAGCGGGCGGTCTCAACGTCACAAAGCCGATTTCTATACTCCTTCAATTTGATGAAGATCAACCCCAGTTGTATGGAAGAAGCCGTGGAAGAATTCGTAGTTAAATGTAGTGTTAAAAGTAGAACTAGTATTATAAACGCTTGATAAAATTAATGGATGTGGAAATAGTAGACTTGCTAAAAGAACTTGTACTTGGATATTGTAAAAGTAAAAATAAAATATATTCTAGGTTTAAAGTATACAAGAACTGGAATTATTCTAAGTCTAAGCTAAGTTAAAATGGAAATAGAAATACGATGCCTGAACCCCACATTGAGGTGGCCTAACGATCTAGAACTAGAAGTTTCGACTCCTCGGTAGGAGATCTCGAGTCAGAGTGTGTGCTCTGGAGGACGCGTCTCTGACCTCCTCGGTTTTGCGGGGTGCTACGGTCGCGGACGCTCGTGGTAGGGGAGATCGCGGTCCCGCGAGTGGGGGGACTCGCGTCTCGAGGCGGAGAGCGCGCGGTCCAGCGAGTGGGGGACCCGCGGCTCGTGGTGGGGCTAGCGGCGCATGCCGCTGGCCGGACGCATCTTACTTAGTGTAACTTAGATTTAGGAATTCTTATATATGCGTCATGATATGGTATGTAATGTTCTAGCTTAGAAGTAATATATAGGTTCTAGCAGATCCTGTTCCCGGAATTGGAAGAGACCCCATTCAGGTGATGGGCTGCGGCTACGACTTCATGCAGGACGGAATCCTCGGCGCGAGGGAGATAGGGCTGCCCGTTTCTTGGTGCGGGCGAGACAGGTATACTCGTTGGTGCGAGTGAGACACTGGTGCTCGGTACGAGCGAGACAGGTTATACTCGGCGGTGCGAGTGAGGCAGCCGAACTCGGTGTGAGTGAGCGCGTGCAGGTATGCGCGCGCGAACACTTCCAGTTGCTGGTTCTGCAGGCGAGTTTGGCTGGTTTGCATGCGTCAAGGGGTTGATGCTGGGGCGTGCGAGGAGGTTGATGGGTGGCAGGCGGTACACCTGACGCCACAAAATGCGACACTTCCTTTCTAGGAAATTGCGTTCCCAGATATCTACGTATCGTAGCAATAGAGTTCTAATGCTTCTTATAACGCGATATCGCATCTCACTTCTATGTTTCATGAAAAGATATAATATATCCATTGCGAAGTGTCACTTATATCTCGCATACACTTCATACTAATGTAAATGCGACACTCCCTTTCTATAGGAAATAGCATTTGCAGATGTCTACGTATCGAAGCAATAGAGTTCTGACTCTCCTTAAAATGCGATATCGCATCTCACTTCAATGTTTCATGATAAGATATAATATTAATTGCGAAGTGTCATGTAAACGCGTATTCACTTCAAAAGAATGTAAATGCGACACTTCCTTGCCATTAAATAGCGTTTGCAAATGTCTACGTATCGTAGCAATAGAGTTATGATGCTTTTTAAATCGCGATGTCGCATCTCATTTCTATGTTTCATGATAAGGTATAATATTCACTGCGAAGTGTCACTTGTACCCTCGCATTCACTTCAAATGCATGTAAATGCGACCACTTCCTTGCTAGGAAATAGTGTTTTGCAGATGTCGACGTATCGAAGCAATGGATTTCTAAAGCTTCTTAAAAACGCGATATCGCACCTCATTTCAATGTTCCATGATAAGATACAATATTCATTGCGAAGTGCCACGTGTACCTCGTATTCACATCTAATGAAATGTAAAAAGCGACACATCCTTGCTAGGGAAATAGCGTCTCCGGATGTCTACGTATCGAAAGCAATGGAGTACTAATGCTTCTTAAAACGCGATATCGCACCTGACTTCTATATTTCAGGATAAGATACAAATATTCAATGCGAAGTGTCCATGTATACCTCGTATTTGCTTCAAAAGAATGTAAATATGACACATCCTTGCAAGGAAATAGCGTTTGCAGATGCCTACGTATCGTAATAATAGAGTTCCAATGCTTCCTAAAACGCGATAACCGCATCTCATTTTGTATGTTTCATGATAAGATATAATATTCGTTGCGAAGTGTCATTTATACCTCGTAATCGCTTCAAATGAATGTAAGTGCGACCCTTCCTTGCTGGGAAATAACGATTGCAGATGTCTGCGTATCGAAGCAATAG
>NW_027490218.1:0-113846 GCF_050948175.1 Xylocopa sonorina | reverse complement strand
GCAATAGTGTTGTAATGCTTCTTAATACGCGATATCGCTTCTCATTTCTATGTTTCATGCTAACATATAATATTCATTGCGAAGTGTTATGTATACCTCGTATTCACATCTAAAGAAAGTAAATGCGACACATCCATGCTAGGAAATAGCGTTTGCAGATGTCTACATATCGTAGCAATAGAATTCTAATGCTACTTAAATCGCGATATCGCATCTCATTTCTATATTTCGTTATAAGATATAATATTCATTGCGAAGTGTCATATATACCTCGTATTCACTTCAAAAGAATGTAAGTGCCACACTTCCATGCTAGGAAATAGCGTTTGCAAATGTCCACGTATCGAAGCAATAAAGTTCTAAAGCTTCTTAAAACACGATATCGCATCTCATTTCTATGTTTCATAATAAGATCTATTATTCATTGCGAAGTTTCACTTATACCTCGTATTCACTTCAAATGAATGTAAATGCGACACTTCCTTGCTTCGAAGTAGCGTTTGCAGATTTCTACGTATCGTAGCAATAGAGTTCTTGTGATTCTCTAAACGCGATGTCGTACCTCATTTCTACGTTTCATGATAAGATATAATATTCACTGCGAAGTGTCACATATACCTCGCATACAACTTCAAGTGAATGTAAATGCGACACGTCCATGATAGGAAATAGCGTTTGCAGAAGTCTACGTATCGTAGCAATAGAGCTCTAATGCTTCTCAAAACGCGATATCGGGGCTCATTTCTACGTTTCATGATAAGATATAATATTCATTGCGAAATGTCGTGTATACCTCGTACTCACTTCAAAAGAATGTAAATGCGACACTTCCTTGCTTGGATATAGCGTTTGCAGATGTCTACGTATCGTAGTAATAAATTTCTAATGCTTCACAAAACGCGATATCGCATCCTATTTCTATGTTTCATGATAAGATATAATAATCATTGCGAAGTGTCACGTATACTTCGTATTCACTTCAAAAGATTGTAAAGGCGACACTTCCTTGCTAGGAAATAGCGTTTGCAGAGATCTCTACGTATCGTAGCAATGGAGTTCTAATGCTACTTAAAACGCGATATTGCATCTCGATTCTATGTTTCATGATAAGATATAATATTCATTGCGAAGTGTCATGTATACCTCGTATTCACTTCAAAAGGATGTAAATGCGACACTTCTTTGCTAGGAAATAGCGTTTTCAGATGTCTACGTATCGTAGCAATAGAGTCCTAATGCTCTTAAATCGCGATATCACATCCCATTTCTATGTTTCGTGATAAGATATAATATTCATTGCGAAGTGTCATGCATACCTCGTATTCACTTCAAAAGATTGTAAATGCGACGTTTCCATCCTAGGAAAAAGCGTTTCCAGATGTCTACGTATCGTAGTAATAGTGTTCTAACACCGCATAAACGCGATATCGCATCTCAGTTCTATGCTTCATGATAAGATATAATATCCATTGCGAAGTGTCATGTATGCCTCATACTCACTTCAAAAGAATGTAAATGCGACACATCCTTGCTAGGAAATAGCGTTTGCAGATATCTACGTATCGAAGCTATAGAGTTCTAATGGTTCTTATAAGGCGATATCGCATCTCATTTCTATGTTTCAAGATAAGATATAATGTTCATTGCGCAGTGTCATGTATACCTCGTCTTCACTTCAAATCAATGTAAATGCGGCACTTCCTTGCTAGGAAATAGCGTTTGCAGATGTCTACGTATCGTAGCAGTAGAGATCTAACGCTTCTTTAAACGCGATATCGCATTTCATTTCTATGCTTCATGATAAGATATAATATTCATTACGAAATGTCATGTATTCATCGTAGTCACTTCAAATCAATGTAAATGCGACACTTCCTTGCTAGGAAATAGCGTTTGCAGAGATCTCTACGTATCGAAGCAATGGAGTTCTAATGCTTCTTAAAACGCGATATTGCATCTCGTTTCTATGTTTCATGATAAGATATAATATTCATTGCGAAGTGTCATGTATACCTCGTATTCACCTCAAGAGAATGAAAATGCGATTATTCCTTGCTAGGAAGTAGCGTTTGCAGATGTCTACGTATCGAAGCAATAGACTTCTAATGATTCTTTAAACGCGATATCGCATTCCATTTCTATGTTTCGTGATAAGATATAATATTCATTGCGAAGTGTCATGTATACCTCGTATTCCGTTCAAAAGAGTGTAAATGCGACACCTCCTTGCTAGGAAATAGCGTTTGCAGATGTCTTGAAATCGTAGCAATAGAGTTCTAATGCTTCTTAAATCGCGATATCGCATCTCATTTCTATGTTTCGTGATAAGATATAATATTCATTGCGAAGTGTCATGTATACCTCGTATTCCGTTCAAAAGAATGTAAATGCGACACTTCGTTGCTAGGAAAGAGCGTTTGCAGATGTCTTGGAATCGCAGCAATGGAGTTCTAATGCTACTTAAATCGCGATATCGCATCCCATTTCTATGTTTCGTGACAAGATATAATACTCATTGCGAAGTTTCTTGTATACCTCTTATTCACTTCAAAAGAATGTAAATGCGACACTTCCATGCTAGGAAATTGCGTTTGCAGATGTCAACGTATCGTAGCAATAGAGTTCTAATGCTTCTTAAATCGGTGATATCGCATCTCACTTCTATGTTTCATGATAAGATATAATGTTCATTGCGAAGTGTCATGTATACCGCGTCTTCACTTCAGAAGAAAGTAAATGCGACATTTCCTTGATAGGAAATAGCGTTTGCAGTTGTCTACGTATCGAAGCAATAGAGTTCTAATGCTTCTTATAACGCGATATCGCAACTCATTTCTATGTTTCGTGATAAGATATAATATTCATTGCGCAGTCTTATGTACACCTCGTCTACACTTCAGAAGAATGTAAATGCCACACCTCCTTTCTAGGAAATGCGTTTCCAGATATCTACGTATAGAACCAATAGTGTTCCAATATTTCTAAAAACGCGATATAGAATCTCGTTTCTATGTTCCATGATATGATATAGTATTCATTACGAAGTGTTCTGCATAGCTCGTCTACACATCAAAAGAATGTAAATGCCACGCATCCTTGCTAGGAAATGCGTTTCAAGTTGTCAACGTATCGAAGCAATGTATTTCTATTGCTTCTTAAAACGCGATATCGGATCTTATTTCTATGTTTCATGTTAAGATATAGTATTCATTGCGATGTGTTATGTATACCTCGTCTACACTTCAAAAGATTGTAAATGCCACACATGCTTGCTAGGAAATGCGTTGCCAGATATCTACGTATCGAAGCACTAGCATCTCATTTCTGTGTTTCATGATAAGATAAAATATTCATTGCGAAGTGTTATGTATACCTCGTCTACACTTCAAAAGAATGCAAATGCCACACTTCTTGGATAGCAAATTGCGTTTCTAGATGTCTACGCATCGAAGCAATGGATTTCTAACTCTTTATAAAACGCGATATCGCATATCAGTTCTAAGTCACATGATAAGATGTAATTTCAATGCAACGCGTTATGTATATCTCCTCTACACTTCAAATGAATGTAAATGCATCACTTCCTTGCTACGGAATTTCGTTTCTATATCTGAAGGTTTAGAAGCAATAGAGTTCTAATGCTTCGTAAAACGCGGCTGCGCATCTTACTCCTATATTTCATGATAAGATGTAATATTCATAGCATCGCGTTATGTTCATCTGCTACTGCATATGAAGTGAGTGTGAACCCTATACTTTCTTGCCCGGGGATAGCGTTTCTAGATGTCCAGGTGCCGATGCATTTAATCTGTCATGCTTCATGCACCTCAATATTGCATTTCATATAAACAGTTCAAAGTAAGTTAGAAGGTTATAAAGCTCTATGCATCGCATTATGCTTATCTGCTTTTGTGCTTTATATTGCTCTGGGATGTGAGAAGGTCCTCAACCATCCTTAACCCCCTAAAGAGAAGCCACAAGTCCAGCGGCCCTGCAGGTGGGCCATGGGAGCACGGCGCGCGAGGCGCTACGCAATTTAAATGATCAGGAGGATCCCCTCAGGGACACCCAAGGGGGCGAGAAGTGGAAATCGCCGAAATCCACTGATCGATGGACTCGAACAATACCGAAGCCTACAGCCCACTTCACCAAGGAGCCCCGAGGAGGATGCAGGAGACCCGAGGACCACCAGCGAATTCAAGGAATCTGAAGAAGAAAACGTGAGAGCTTATTCCCTAAAGCGTCCCATTTCTTGTGTCGCATATTGTATATTGTATCTTATATCGTGAAGCGAGTTATGATACCCGGTAATTTGCGGCGTGTTGCGTAGTTTCCCGTAGCCCTTGTTAGTTAAACCCACGTCGAGACCATAAATAAACATGCCGTGACTTCAGTATCTCGCGACGTGAGTGTGTGTACTTGGCTAGGCGTAGTCGAGAAGAGGAGCATTTCGAAGTTTCAAGGATTGTTCCGCCCCAGGTTTCCCGAGGTCGTATAGTCTATCCCTTTGCTACTTTCTGAGCAGCTGGCGCCCAAGAAAAGTTGTACGTGAGCGGATACCTTGGAACGATAGATCGCTTTAGATTAAAGTACGTTTTACACCTTAAAGCATTTAGATAATTAACCCCTTCGAGCTTCCCTGACTTACTATATATAGGTTTCCGTCATAACTAATAGGAACCATCACTTTACATAGATATATAGAACACACATAGTTTTAAACGTAGAATTGAGAATTTGAGAACTTACTTTGAAACGTTAGTAGTGAGGAATTCCATCGGATTTCATAGAAATTCAGAACTTACTTGCTATGAAACATAGGCAGATAATGGCCATCGCGTTGCTTAGAACTTTAGAACTTGCTTACTTCAACAAAGATTTCTATTGGCTTCGTCCGTTCTTTTAGAAGAGTTTTTGATAAACCACATACTTTTCACGCTTCTGATATCTTTGAAAGTTCGCGAGATGTAATCGTTTAAGTTTTAAAATGATTACTTAGTGTGGATTATTATTTTGTAACTCGCTCATAAACGAGTCTGCATAGGATTTAATCCATAAGTTTTTAAGCCTGGAATTAATGCAGTTATTTGTTATTCACTTATTGCTCAAACGACAAAGATTCTGACCACTTCAAAATGGTTGACTTTCATCAATTTTCTTAAAAATTGAAATACTGCCCAACTGCTTGCATTAAAGACTGTAATTAAAGCTTTCGAAACATTTTACCTCTTATAGATGAATTCTGGAATTGAAATTGAATGTTTGACTTTTCTAACTCCTGTTTAGACATCTTTCTATTGGAATGTTCAAGTATTTTTCATATTCGTAATTATTAAAAATGTTTTACTTGATTCTTTAATTTAATATTTAGAATTTTCTGAGAAATATTTTTTATCGTAATGACAGAAAGGTATGTATCCATTCGTGTAGTTTCGTAAAGAGTATTTAATCTTACTATCTTAAATGAAATATTGAGATCTGTTTACAATCTAATGGAATTTAATTACCTTTTGATTCAAATTCACAATGATAATCTTCCATAGTTCAAAAATTTTGTGAGCTGTCCTCAGGAATCCGCAGCTCAGTACTTATAAAATGAACGACACAAAGAACAGCCTAACCAAACGTATTCGAACCGATTTTTCAATACTAATCTTATCATGTTTAACTTATGCTGCAAACTATTGAAATGCCCTTCGAAAAGTGTTTATTCACAGTGAAGTAAACGGTAAGTATTACGCCTTCCACCACTGTTTACAATACGTATATTACATTTACTATCAAAACCGTGAGTATTATCGCCTTTCTTTACTTTTTGTAACCTTCAATGCCTTCATGTTACAGATCGTTAAACTTGCTTTAAAATGCTCTATCGTATTACGGAAGAATGGACATACCAATTCATTTTAAAAAATGAAGGTAACCTTCACATGTCCAACATAACTCCACTTACAAAAAAACTATTTTCATCAACGGATGGCCCCTTTGTACTATGCAATTTTATATTAGCAAAAACCAACAAGGCAACGATGAACAGAGTTAAATTTAATATTATGATGTTTATAATTTTACTCATAGTATATTTGTTTTTCTGGAATTTTGCCAAAAAACAATGTTCACGATGTCGACAGATGAATATATTTGCCTTAGAATTACAAGAGCCAACAATTTCGAAAGTAGAATATTTCTTTACTTCGCTAACCGAATCATTGCAAACGTTAAGTAAAGTGCGTGCCTTTCAAAACAGTCAGATGCAAATTACGATACAACGTTTCCAAGAAATGGTACGTGCCACTGTTTTTTAATTTCCGTTTATTTAATCAAAGGAAATTTAATTGAAATATCCGCAAAATTTGAGGACAAAAAGTTATTGTAATTTTACGCAACATATATGATGGTGATAAAGAATAAGTATACGGAACTGAAAATGGAAAGTAACGAGCAGAAAAAGAAACTGATGGAGCTACAAGGTAGATTGATACATCCGTCAAATGATGATTCTAGGTTAATAAAATCTGTTAATCAATGAACTATTGCAAAAATCAAGTATAATCAATATTACTTCTGCTCAAAGGCTATAATAGAATTGGACCGAAATGGGTACAAAACAGGCCATTATATCTATACGTTATATTCTATGCAAAGGCAAATATTTCAAAGAGAAAAGATGTGTTACTTACAAATTACTTATGTTCCTAGATATCTCACTAATTCAGGCTTCTTGTCTTGCAGAACTAATCATTCATTTAACATGTAAAGGGGTCCAAGAATAGTAAAAGATTTTTATATTTCATAGCCTCACTTGATACGTCGATTGGATCACGTAAAATATCGGACATTAATTGCATCTACATCTTCAGACCTTAAATATATAATTGCAACAACATATTTAATAGCGTTTTAATAACATTTTTCTAATTGTTTATATCTATGTCTAATAAATATATATTAATCGAATAAGTTGCTTTACCAAAGAATAAAAGTATCTGAGGCTTACAAATCGGAGCATTACATAACAAACGTGCATCACATATATAATATTACATGTAATAAAAGATGAAGACCAAAAAGATCGTACATAAGTTGAATCCACAATGCGGTCATAGAGATGCAGAAACGGCAAAAATTCCAAACAATAATTTAAAAAATTCAAAAAGGGGGGAGTGAAAATCCATCTCCTTGACGATGATAAGGAACAAGTCTGCCTCATGCACTACAATATCCCAAACAGCCAGCGATTGGCACGCCAATGACAACGGATGGAACGAATTCCGTGACAGAACTGTGCTAACAAAGTGCTCCTACTCAGCTTTCGAAATGGCATACTGTTAGTACTGGGGCGGCATTCGTATCACGGCACTATTAAAGCACCGAGATATAGCACACGGGCTACACGGCCGTGACAATGACACTATCAGCTCACCATAGCTACACGCGTGGTTGTGGCGTAGGCTGACATTTACTAATGGGGAAGCTGTTTCCATAAAAATTATAAGCAAATATGAAAAATGACTAAACTGTGCAATTTATTTATTTTGATTCCAAAATAGATACACCGGCATAAAACAAAGATATAAGAACTCGATTTTATTATTTTCTATAAACTAGCTCGATAGGGCGATTTTTTCCATAAAGTCGATAATTACTTTGTCATAAAAATATACACACATATTTTATATATATTTTCTTCAATTTATTGTTGCAAATTCATGCAATTGAGGGTTACATTAAATACGCAACAGCATGAATTTTATTTTATAAGTAATATTTTTTTTATAAATAATATTTTTAGTCTATGATGGATTGAAAGAAATATATACGACTCGCTCAATAACTATAAATATAGGAAAACGACCATCAAAATGTCTATCAATACTCATATGCTGAACATCTACTGACATCTAACGGTTCTAATTTGTATGAAAGCATAGGTTCCCCATTGCCAAATGTGATCCTGCGTCATTGCTGAGGAGATTCATGAATGGAGCGATGATACGCGTGTCACCATGGTGCTTGTGCTGCGCGAATCGCTTGTCTAGAACGTGCTGGTAACACGTTCTGGCATTTTAGTAAACGAATCCGGTCACAGATGACTACGAATCAGTTGACACTCCTCGGAAGTGGCAATATAGTGCCGGCATGGTGTCGATACCATCTTGCCGTTTGTTATCTGGGATGCATTTTAGTGCATTATTCGGAATTGAATTTGAACACATAGCTACTTAATCGCAAATTTGTATGTACTGTGACGTGGTGAAGTCACAAGGCTCGCTCACCCCCCCCCCCCCCCCCTGCTTCGGTTAGACTAGCTCGCAGATCACCACCCATGCGAGAAGCGCGACACGGACCATCGCGATAGCTGTATTTGCGAGGAGCGTGAAATACACGATGGTAGAACATCCCCCCCCCCTTCTCGTTCGTTTCTCTCTCTCCGTTCTACGGATTAGACTGGCGAGCTGAGGAAAGAAGCGACCCATAAGACGTCTCTTCGGCGGATAATAAGACCGCAGGTTCGCGGAAGGCCTGTGCGCCGAGGTAGCGTGACGGGCTCGACGGTGGAGGAGACGGGAAGTGAGCAGGAAGAGACCCTGAAGCCCGAAGGATACGATCCAGAGCTCTGCAACGATAAGACCGCTGCCATAGTCCATGGAGACAAATAGGATGGTTCTCGGGTGTGAGAAGGACCTCTACCCCTCCCCTGAGCCCATGGAGAGGAAAACTCAAGATGCGCAGCGGAATTGCAGGTGAGCCGTGGAAAGCGCGGCGCGCGACACGCGCCGCAGTTCAAATAATCCAGAGGACCCCCTCTAGACAAACCAGAGGGGGCGATCAGGGAAGATCGCCGAAATCCACCGATCGATGCCCCGAACAATACCGAAGCGCATGGCCCTACCCCATCAAGGAGCCCTAAGGAGGATCTAAGGGGATCCGAAGACCCCCAGCATACCTATATAATGAGCTAGCCAGCACGAAGACAGCCTCTTATTCTTCTGAACGACTTAGCGACTACTTAGCGAGCAACCGAGCAAGCGATTATACGGAGCGATTCGGAGGAGAGAGAGAGAGAGAGAGAGAGAGAGAGAGAGAGAGAGAGAGAGAGAGAGAGAGAGGTAGACGGACTGAACGAGATCCATACTTGTTGGAAACGAGAACGTGAGTCCTTATACGCCAAAGCGTCCCATTTGTTTCCTGCCGCAATTGTGATATCGCGTATTGTAATTTGTATTGTATAACGGGTGGTGATCCCCGGTCATTCGCGGCGTGTCGTATACCCTTTTGTAATACCGCGACGAGGCAATCTAGAAAGAAGCCGTGAGTTTAGTATCCCGCGACCCTAATTTGCGCACTCGGCTAGAAGCAGTCGAGCGAAAGAGTATTTCGAAATTTCGAGGGTTATCTTGCACCGGCTTTCCCCGGGTTGCGTGGTTTATTAGTTTTTGCTACTTCTTGAGTAGCTGGCGCCCAAAAAGTCCCAGCCTCGCAGCTTCGAAATACTTGCTGGATAGGAAATTTATTGCTCTGTACTTCGCGTTGCCTAAGCACGCGGATATTCTGTACCCCGATATAACCCCGGACTAAACTTCTGGATACCCCGTTATTATTGGTTCTATATACCCTTTTCTTGCGGATTGTAACGGGAAAATCCGTCACAGTACATAATTATACATGACTGCATAAAAAGGATGTCATATACTTTTATATTCAATGCCATATAAAAATATAAAACGATGAAATATCCACTCCCATCAGGAGTAAAAACAATGTTTGGTACGCAAAGTTCATTGCAAAATATGATCAAGCAGTTAATATATCAAATCACTGCACACAATATATCACTGAATGTATAATGATATGAATAGTAAGAAAAACATATTTACCTGTTAGATGTTTATAAATTCAAATTTAAAAGTCCAAGTCACATTTAATATATTGTTGTTTAACAAGGTGATTTAATGTTGTTTCAAATAGGCGTGCAGAACTAGCTCGTACTTCTGTCAATGTAATTTCAATCGAAAAATACAAAGGATAAGAGGAAATATTCTCCAATATATAACATATATAAATCAACGGATGCAAGAGAGAACACTCGATCTCGGTGTAACGAGACCGGGGCGTCATCCTGCAGTAATCGTATAACGCCTGTTCCGAGATGGTGTAGAGAGTGATTGTGAAGGGTGAAAAGCATAAAATAACAACAATGTAACTAAAGAGAAAGAGAAAGAGAATATGTGGCAGCATTGCATTTAATAAGAGGAAATCCTAGATATATAAAACAACAGATTATATACCATACTGTAAGGGTAAGGTACAACGAAATAGACGATATCGTGAGAGAAACTAAAATAATCGAGAAACTTAAAAAGAAAATAATAATTTAGATTGAGCGAATCAATATCACTGATCCCGGCAAGCTTAATGGAAAACGCATAACGATGAATCGGTTAGAGAATAAGATAGATGTTGGTCGCGGTTTGAGTGGCCCTGGGAATCCTTTGCCCGTATCAGGGCAGGCAGTCGGATGGTGGAGAGCCTGCCCTCCTGTTGCTTGGATCTATAGAATTCACAATCTATTGTAGAGTAGAAGCAGATAATTATAATGCTTTTCATAGAAGATTACAGCTTACTTAATTCGAAACGTTGAAATGAGATGAGTCATGGCATTGTATAATGCATTAGTACTCTATTGTCTCGACATGTAGACACTACGAGGGGCAATCCTGTTGCATGGAGCTGTAGAATTTACATTCCTATGAAGTTTTAAAGCAGAAAAGCATAGAGCTATGCATAAGAGATTACAGCATTCTTACTTTGAAACGATGAAATGGGATGCGCCAGCCCATTGCATGGAGAATTCTAGCTCGATTGCTTTAACAGACAGACACTACGGAGCGCCATGCCGTTGCATGGAATTACATAGTTCACATTCTATTGAAGACCTCTAACAGTTAAGCACAATGTTATGGACATATGATTACAGATTCTTTGCATTGAAACGTTGAAATGAGATGCGACATCGCGCTGCATGAAGTATTAGAAATGTCTTGCTTGGACACGTAGAGATCTGGAAACGATATTCTGTTGCAAGTAAGTATAGGATTCACATCCTTCTAAGGTCTAGATGCAGACAAATTTAACATATTGCATAGAACATTGCAATTTACCATGAATCATTGAAATGACTTGCGACATCGTGTTGAATGAAGCAATAGAATTCTATTGCTCCGATAAGTAAACAAATGGAAGCGCTATTTCCGAGCAAGGAAGTGTGGCATTTACATTCATTTGAAGTGAATACGAGGAATAAGTGACACTTCGCAATGGATATTATATCTTATCACGAAACATAGGAATGAGATGCGATAACGCGATTTAAGAATCATTACAACTCTATTGCTACGATTCATAGACATCTGCAAACGCTATTTCCTAGGATGGAAACGTCGCATTTACTTTCTTTTGAAGTGAATACGAGGTATACATGACACTTCGCAATGAATATTATATCTTATCACAAAACATAGCAATGAGATGTGATATCGTGATTTAAGTAACATTCGAACTCTATTGCTACGATACGTAGACACCTGTAAACGCTATTTCCTAGCACGGAAGTGTCGCACTTACATCCTTTTGAAGTGAATACGAGGTATACATAGCACTCCACAATGAATATTATATCTTATCATGAAACATAGAAGTCAGATGCGACATATCGTTTTAAGAAGCATTAGAACTCTATTCCTACGATACGAAGACATCTGCAAACGCTATTTCCTAGCATGGAAGTGTCGCATTTACATTCCTTTGAAGCGAATACGAGATATACATGACACTTCGCAAAGAATATTATATCTTATCATGAAACATAGAAGTGAGGTGCTATATCGCGGTTTGAGAAGCATTAGAACTCTATTGCTAATGTACGTGGACATCTGCAAACTCTATTTCCTAGCAAGGAAATGTCGCACTTACATTCCATTGAAGTGAATACGAGGTATATATAACATTACACAATGAATATTATATCTTATTACGAAACATAGAAATGAAATGCGAAATCGCGTTTTGAGAAGCATTAGAACACTATTGCTCCGATACGTAAACATCTGCAAGAGCTACTTCCTAGGAAGGAAGTGCCGCTTTTACATTCTTTCGAAGTGAATGCGAGATATACATGACACTTCGCAATGAATATTATATCTTATCGTGAAACATAGAAATGGGATGCGATATCGCTATTTAAGAAGCATTAGAGCTCTATTGCTTCGATACGTAGACATCTGGAAACGCTATTTCCTAGAACGGAAGTGGCGCATTTACATTCTTTTGAAGTGAATACGAGATATACATGACACTTCGCAATGAGAATTATATCTTATCGTGAAGCATAGGAATGAGATGCGATATCGTGATTTAAGAAGCACTAGAATTCCATTGCTACGATACGTAGATATCTGCAAACAATATTTCCTAGCAAGGAAGTGTCGCACTTACATCCTTTTGAAGTGAATACGAGGTATACATAACACTCCACAATGAATATTACATCTTATTACGAAACATAGAAATGAAATGCGACATCTCGTTTTAAGATGCATTAGAACCCAATTGCTACGGTACGTAGACATCTGGAAACGCTATTTTCTAGCAAGGAAGTGTCGCATTTACATTCTTTTGGTGTGAATACGAGGTATGCATGACACTTCGCAATGAATTTTATATCTTATCATGAAACATAGAAATGAGATGCGATATCGCGTTTTGAGAAGCACTAGAACTCTGTTGCTAAGATGCGTAGACATCTGGAAACGCTATTCCCTAGCAAGGAAGTGTCGAATTTACATTCTTTTGATGTGTAAACGTGGTATACATAATACTTCGCAATCAATATTATATCATATCATCAAACATAGAAATGATATGCGATATCGCGTTCTAAGAAGCATTAGAACTTTATTGCTTCGACAGGTAGACATCCGGAAACGCTATTTCTTAGCCAGGATGTGTGGCATTTACATTCTTTTGAAGTGTAGACGAGGTATACATAACACTTCGCAATGAATATTATATCTTATCATGAGACAGAAATGAGATGCGATATTGCGCTTTAAGAAGCATTAGAACCCTATTGCTTCGATACGTAGATACCTGGAAACGCATTTCCTAGCAAGGATGTGCGGCATTTACATTCCTTTGGAGTGTAGACGAGGTATACATAACACTTCGCAATGAATATCTTATCTTATCATGAAACATAGAAATGAGATGCGATATCGCGTTTTAAGAAACATTAGAGCTCTACGGCCTCGATGCGGAGACATCTGCGAACGCTATTTCCTAGCATGGAAGTGTCGCACTTACATTCTTTTGAAGTGAATACGAGGTATACATGACACTTCGCAATGAATATTATATCTTATCACGAAACATAGAAATGAGATGCGATATCGCGATTTAAGTAGCATTAGAACTCTATTGCTACGATACGTAGACATCTGCAAACGCTATTTCCTAGGAAGGAAGTGTTGCATTTACATTCGTTTGAATTGAATACGAGGTGTACATAACACTTCGCAATAAATATCGTATCTTATCGTGAAACATAGAAGTGAGATGCGATATCGTGATTTAAGTAGCATTAGAACTCTATTGCTACGATACGTAGACACCTGCAAACGCTATTTCCTAGCAAGGAAGTGTCGCATTTACATTCGTTTGGAGTGAATACGAGGTATACATGACACTTCGCAATGAATATTATATCTTATCATGAAGCATAGAAATGAGATGCGATATCGCGTTTTGAGAAGCATTAGAACTCTATTGCCTCGACACGTAGAGATCTGCAGACGCAATTTCCTAGTATGGAAGTGTCGCATTTACATTCTTTTGAAGTGAATACGAGGTGTACATGACACTTCCCAATGAATATTATATCTTATCACGAAAGATAGAAATGAGATGCGATATCGCGATTTAAGTAGCATTAGAACTCTATTGCTATGATACGTAGACATCTGAATACGCCATTTCCTAGCAAGGAAGTGTCGCATTTACATTCGCTTGGAGAGAGTACGAGATATACATGACACTTCGCAATGTATATTATATCTTATCATGAAACAGAGGAGAGAGTTGCGATATCGCGTTTTAAGAAGCATTAGAAATCGATGCCCCCGATGCGGAGACATCTGCAGACGCTATTTCCTAGCATGGAATTGTCGCATTTACATTCTTTTGAAGTGAATACGAGGTATACATGACACTTCGCAATGAATATTATATCTTATCATGAAGCTTAGAAATGAGATGCGATATCGCGTTTTGAGAAGCATTAGTACACTATTGTTACGAGACGTAGACATCTGCAAACGCTATTTCCCAGCAAGAAATAGTCGCATTTTCTTTTGTTTGAATTGAATACGACGTGTACATGACACTTCGCAGTGAATATTATATCTTATCACGAAACATAGAAATGAGATGCGATATCGCGATTTAAGTAGCATTAGAACCCTTTTGCTACGTTACGTAGACATCTGAATACGCTATTTCCTAGCAAGGAAGTGTCGCATTTACATTCGCTTGGAGAGGACGAGGTATACATGACACTTCGCAATGAATATTATATCTAATCATGAAACATAGAAGAGAGATGCGATATCGCGTTTTATGAAGCATTAGAACTCTATTGTTTCGATGCATAGACATCTGGAAAGGCTACTTCTTAGCAAGGAAGTGTCGCATTTACATTCTTTTGAAGTGAGTACGAGTTATACATGACACTTCGCAATGAATATTATATCATATCTTGAAACAGAGTAATGGGATGCGACATCTCGTCCTAAGAAGCACTAGAACTCTATTGTTTCGATGCATAGACATCTGGAAAAGCTACTTCTTAGCAAGGAAGTGTCGCATTTACATTCTTTTGAAGTGAGTACGAGCTATACATGACACTTCGCAATGAATATTATATCTTATCATGAAACATAGAAACGAGATGCGACATCTCGTTTTAAGATGCATTAGATCTCTATTGCTACGATACGTAGACATATGCAAACGCTATTTCCTAGCAAGGAAGAGTCGCATATACACTCTTTTGAAATGAATACGAGGTATACATGACAAATCGCTGTGAATATTATATCTTATCATGAAACATAGATGTAAGGTGCGATATCGCGTTTTAAGCAGTATTAGAATATCATTGCTACGATACGTAGACATCTGCAAACGCTATTTCCTAGCATGAAAGTGTCGCATTTACCTTCTTTTGAAGTGAATACGAGGTATACATGACACTTCAGAATGAATATTATATCTTACCGTGGAACATAGAAATGAGTTGCGACATCTCGTCTTATGAAGCATTAGAACTCTATTGTTTCGATACGTAGACATATGGAAACGCTAATTCCCAGGAAAGAAGTATCGCGTTTACATTCCTTTGAAGTGAATAGGAGGTATACATGACACTTCGCAATGAATATCATACCTTATCATGAAACATAGGAGTGTGATGCGGTATCGCGTTTTAAGCAGCACTCGAACTCTATTGCTACGATACGTAGACATCTGCAAACGCTATTTCCTAGGAAGGAAGTGTCGCATTTACATTCTTTTGAAGTGAATACGAGGAAAACATGACACTTCGCAATGAATATTATATCTTGTCATGAAACATAGAAATGAGATGCGTTATCCCGTTTTAAGGCGCATAAGAAATATATCGCTACGGTACGTAGATATCTGGAAACGCTCTTTCCTAGCAAGGAAGTGTCGCATTTACATTCTTTTGGAGCGAATAAGAGGCATACAAGACACTTCGCAATGAATATTATATCTTATCACGAAACATATAAATGCGATGCGATATCGCGTTTTAAGAAGCGTTAGAACTCTATTGCTATCATACGTAGACATCTGCAAACGCTACTTCCTAGCAAGGAATAGTCGCACTTACATTCTACTGAAGTGAGTGCGAGGTATACATGACACTTCGCAATGAATATTATATCTTATCATGAAACGTAGAAGTGAGATGCGATTTCGCGTTTTAAGATGCATTAGAACTCTATTGCTACGATACGTAGACATCTGCAAACAATATTTCGTAGCAAGGAAGTGTCGCATTTACATTCTCTTGATGTGAATACGAGGTATAGATAACACTCCACAATGAATATTATATCTTATCACGAAACATGGAAATGAAATGCGACATCTAGTTTAAGAAGCATTGGAACTATATTGCTACGATACGTAGACATCTGCAAACGCTATTTCCTAGCATAGAAGGGTCGCATTTACATTCTTTTGAAGCGAGTACGAGGTATATATAACACTCCATAATGAATATTATATCTTATCATGTAACATAGCAGTGAGATGCGATTTCGCGTTTTAGGAAGCATTAGAACACTATTTCAACGATACGGAGACATCTGCAAACGCTATTTCCTCGCATGGAAGTGTCGCACTTACATTCCATTGAAGTGAATACGAGGTATGCATAACAATACACAATGAATATTATATCTTATTACGAAACATAGAAATGAAATACGACATCTCGTTTTATGAAGCATTAGTACTCTATTGCTGTGATACGTAGACATTTGCAAACAATATTTCCTAGCAAGGAAGTGTCGCATTTACATTCCTCTGAAGTGAATACGAGGTATACATGACACTTCGCATTGAATATTATATCTTATCTCGAAACATCGAAGTTAGATGCGATATCCTGACTTAAGAAGCACTATAACTCTATCTCTACGATGCGTAGACATCTGCAAATGTTATTTCCTAGCAAGGAAGTGTCGCATTTACATTCTTTTGAAGTGAATGCGAGGTATACATAACATTCCACAATGAATATTATATCTTGTTACGAAACATAGAAATGAAATACGACATTTCGTTTTAAGAAGCATTAGAACTCTATTGCTACGATACGTAGACATCTGCAAACGCTATTTCCTAGCATGGAAGTGACGCATTTACATTCTTTTGGAGTGAATACGAGGTATACATAACACTCCACAATGAATATTGTATCTTATCATGAAACATAGAAGTGAGATGCGATATCGCGTTTTAGGAAGCATTAGAACTCTCTATTGTTAGGATACGTAGATATCTGCAAAGGCTATTTCCTAGCATGGAAGTGTCGCATTTACATTCTTTTGAAGTGAATACGAGATATACATGACATTTTGCAATGGATACTATATCTTATCATGAAACATAGAAGTGAGATGCGATAGCGCGTTTTAGGAAGCATTAGAACTCTATTGCTACGATGCGTAGACATCTGCAATTGTTATTTCCTAGGAAGGAAGTGTCGCATTTACATTCTTTTGAAGATAATACGAGGTATACATAACACTTCGCAATGAATATTATATCTTATCATGAAACATAGAAGTGAGATGCGATATCGCGTTTTAAGAAGCATAAGATTTCTATTGCTACGATACCTAGGCATCTGCAAACGCTATTTCCTAGCATGGAAGTGTCGCATTTACATTCTTTTGAAGTGAATACGAGATATACATGACACTTCGCAATGGATACTATATCTTATCATGAAACATAGAAGTGAGATGCGATATCGCGTTTTAGGAAGCATTAGAACTCTATTGCTACGATGCGTAGACATCTGCAATTGTTATTTCCTAGCAAGGAAGTGTCGCATTTACATTCTTTTGAATTGAATACGAGGTATACATAACATTCCACAATGAATATTATATCTTATTACGAAACATAGAAATGAAATACGACTTGTCATTTTAAGAAGCATTAGAACTCTATTGCTACGATACGTAGACATCTGCAAATGCTATTTCCTAGCATGGAAGTGGCGCATTTACATTCATTTGAAGTGAATACGAGGTATACATAACACTTCGCAATGAATATTATATCTTATCTCGAAACATAGAAGTGAGATGCGATGTCGCGATTTAAGGAGCACTAGTACTCTATTGCTACGATGCGTAGACATCTGCAAATGTTATTTCCTAGCAAGGAAGTGTCGCATTGACATTCTTCTGTAGTGAATACGAGGTATACATAACACTCCACAATGAATATTATATCTTATTACGAACCATAGTAATGAAATGCGACATTTCGTTTTAAGAAGCATTAGAACTCTATTGCTACGATACGTAGACATCTGCAAACGCTATTTCGTAGCATGGAAGTGTCGCATTTACATACTTTTGAAGTGAATACGAGGTATACATAACACTCCACAATGAATATTGTATCTTATCATGAAACATAGAAGTGAGATGCGATATCGCGTTTTAGGAAGCATTAGAACTCTATTGTTAGGATACGTAGATATCTGCAAAGGCTATTTCCTAGCATGGAAGTGTCGCATTTACATTCTTTTGAAGTGAATACGAGATATACATGACATTTTGCAATGGATACTATATCTTATCATGAAACATAGGAGTGAGATGCGATAGCGCGATTTAGGAAGCATTAGAACTCTATTGCTACGATGCGTAGACATCTGCAATTGTTATTTCCTAGCAAGGAAGTGTCGCATTTACATTCTTTTGAAGTGAATGCGAGGTATACATAACATTCCACAATGAATATTATATCTTATTACGAAACATAGAAATGAAATACGACATTTCGTTTTAAGAAGCATTAGAACTCTATTGCTACGATACGTAGACATCTGCAAACGCTATTTCCTAGCATGGAAGTGTCGCATTTACATTCTTTTGAAGTGAATACGAGGTATACATAACACTCCACAATGAATATTGTATCTTATCATGAAACATAGAAGTGAGATGCGATATCGCGTTTTAGGAAGCATTAGAACTCTACTGTTAGGATACGTACATATCTGCAAAGGCTATTTCCTAGCATGGAAGTGTCGCATTTACATTCTTTTGAAGTGAATACGAGATATACATGACATTTTGCAATGAATATTATATCTTATCTCGAAACATAGAGGTGAGATGCGATGTCGCGATTTAAGGAGCACCAGTACTCTATTGCTACGATACGTAGACATCTGCAAACGCTATTTCCTAGCATGGAAGTGTCGCATTTACATTCTATTAAAGTGAATACGGGGTATACATGATACTTCGCAATGAATATTATATCTTATCACGAAAAACATAAATGGGATGCGATATGGCGATTTAAGTAGCATTAGGACTTTATTGCTACGATACGTAGACATCTGCAAACGCTATTTCCTAGCATGGAAGTGTCGCATTTACATTCTTTTGAAGTGAATACGAGGTATACATAACACTCCACAATGAATATTGTATCTTATCATGAAACATAGAAGTGAGATGCGATATCGCGTTTTAGGAAGCATTAGAACTCTATTGTTAGGATACGTACATATCTGCAAAGGCTATTTCCTAGCATGGAAGTGTCGCATTTACATTCTTTTGAAGTGAATACGAGATATACATGACATTTTGCAATGAATATTATATCTTATCTCGAAGCATAGAGGTGAGATGCGATGTCGCGATTTAAGGAGCACCAGTACTCTATTGCTACGATACGTAGACATCTGCAAACGCTATTTCCTAGCATGGAAGTGTCGCATTTACATTCTATTAAAGTGAATACGGGGTATACATGATACTTCGCAATGAATATTATATCTTATCACGAAAAACATAAATGGGATGCGATATGGCGATTTAAGTAGCATTAGGACTTTATTGCTACGATACGTAGACATCTGCAAACGCTATTTCCTAGCAAGCAATAGTCGCATTAACTTTCCTTTGAATTGAGTACGAGGAGTACATGACACTTCGCAATGAATATTATATCTTATCATAAACCATAGAAGAGAGATACGTTATCGCGTTTTAAGAAGCATTAGAACTCTATTGCTACGATACGTAGACATCTGCAAACGCTACTTCCTAGCAGGGAAGTGTCGCAATTACATTCCTTTGAAGTGAATACGAGGTATACATGACACTCCATAATGAATATTATATCTTATCATGAAACATAGAAGTGAGATGCGATATTGCGTTTTATGAAGCATTAGAACTCTATTGCTACGATACGTAGACATCTGCAAACGCTATTTCCTAGCATGCAAGTGTCGCATTTACATTCTTGTGTAGTGAAATCGAGGTACACATGACACTTCGCAATGAATATTCTATCTTATCATGAAACATAGAGGTGAGATGCGATATCGCGTTTTAGGAAGCACTAGAACTCTATTGCTACGATACGTAGACATCTGTAAAGCTAATTCCTAGCATGGAAGTGTCACATCTACATTCTTTTGAAATGAATACAAGGTATTCATAACACTTCGCAATGAATATTATATCTTATCATGAAACGTAGAAGTGAGATGCGATATCGCGTTTTAAGAAGCATTAGAACTCTATTGCTACGATACGTAGACATCTGCAAACAATATTTCGTAGCAAGGAAGTGTCGCATTTACATTCCCTTGAAGTGAATACGAGGTATAGATAACACTCCACAATGAATATTATATCTTATCACGAAACGTGGAAATGAAATGCGACATCTAGTTTAAGAAGCATTGGAACTATATTGCTACGATACGTAGACATCTGCAAACGCTATTTCCTAGCATAGAAGGGTCGCATTTACATTCTTTTGAAGTGAGTACGAGGTATATATAACACTCCATAATGAATATTATATCTTATCATGTAACATTGCAGTGAGATGCGATTTCGCGTTTTAGGAAGCATTAGAACACTATTTCAACGCTATTTCCTCGCATGGAAGTGTCGCACTTACATTCCATTGAAGTGAATACGAGGTATGCATAACAATACACAATGAATATTATATCTTATTACGAAACATAGAAATGAAATACGACATCTCGTTTTATGAAGCATTAGTACTCTATTGCTGTGATACGTAGACATTTGCAAACAATATTTCCTAGCAAGGAAGTGTCGCATTTACATTCCTCTGAAGTGAATACGCGGTATACATGACACTTCGCATTGAATATTATATCTTATCTCGAAACATCGAAGTGAGATGCGATATCCTGATTTAAGAAGCACTATATCTCTATCTCTACGATGCGTAGACATCTGCAAATGTTATCTCCTAGCAAGCAAGTGTCGCATTTACATTCTTTTGAAGTGAATGCGAGGTATACATAACATTCCACAATGAATATTATATCTTATTACGAAACATAGAAATGAAATACGACATTTCGTTTTAAGAAGCATTAGAACTCTATTGCTACGATACGTAGACATCTGCAAACGCTATTTCCTAGCATAGAAGGGTCGCATTTACATTCTTTTGAAGTGAGTACGAGGTATATATAACACTCCATAATGAATATTATATCTTATCATGTAACATTGCAGTGAGATGCGATTTCGCGTTTTAGGAAGCATTAGAACACTATTTCAACGATACGGAGACATGTGCAAACGCTATTTCCTCGCATGGAAGTGTCGCACTTACATTCCATTGAAGTGAATACGAGGTATGCATAACAATACACAATGAATATTATATCTTATTACGAAACATAGAAATGAAATACGACATCTCGTTTTATGAAGCATTAGTACTCTATTGCTGTGATACGTAGACATTTGCAAACAATATTTCCTAGCAAGGAAGTGTCGCATTTACATTCCTCTGAAGTGAATACGCGGTATACATGACACTTCGCATTGAATATTATATCTTATCTCGAAACATCGAAGTGAGATGCGATATCCTGATTTAAGAAGCACTATAACTCTATCTCTACGATGCGTAGACATCTGCAAATGTTATCTCCTAGCAAGCAAGTGTCGCATTTACATTCTTTTGAAGTGAATGCGAGGTATACATAACATTCCACAATGAATATTATATCTTATTACGAAACATAGAAATGAAATACGACATTTCGTTTTAGGAAGCATTAGAACTCTATTGCTACGATACGTAGACATCTGTAAACGCTATTTCCTAGCATGGAAGTGTCGCATTTACATTCTTTTGAAGTGAATACGAGGTATACATAACACTCCACAATGAATATTGTATCTTATCATGAAACATAGAAGTGAGATGCGATATCGCGTTTTAGGAAGCATTAGATTTCTATTGCTACGATACCTAGACATCTGCAAACGCTATTTCCTAGCATGGAAGTGTCGCATTTACATTCTTTTGAAGTGAATACGAGATATACATGACACTTCGCAATGGATACTATATCTTATCATGAAACATAGGAGTCAGATGCGATATCGCGTTTTAGGAAGCATTAGAACTCTATTGCTACGATGCGTAGATATCTGCAATTGTTATTTCCTAGCAAGGAAGTGTCGCATTTACATTCTTTTGAATTGAATACCTGGTATACATAACATTCCACAATGAATATTATATCTTATTACGAAACATAGAAATGAAATACGACTTCTCATTTTAAGAAGCATTAGAACTCTATTGCTACGATACGTAGACATCTGCAAATGCTATTTCCTAGCATGGAAGTGTCGCATTTACATTCATTTGAAGTGAATACGAGGTATACATAACACTTCGCAATGAATATTATATCTTATCTCGAAACATAGAAGTGAGATGCGATGTCGCGATTTAAGGAGCATTAGAACCTTATTGTTACGATACGGAGACATCTGCAAACGCTATTTCCTAGTAAGCAATAGTCGCATTTACAATCTTTTGATGTGAATACGAGGTATATGACACTTCGCAAAGAATATTATATCTTATCACGAAACACATAAATGTGATGCGATATCGCGATTTAAGTAGCATTAGAACTATATTGCTACGATACATAGACATCTGCAAACGCTATTTCCCAGCAAGCAATAGTCGCATTTACTTTCTTTTGAATTGAATAAGAGGTGTACATGACACTTCGCAATGAATATTATATCTTGTCACGAAACATAGAAATGGGATGCGATAGTGCGATTTAAGTAGCATTAGAACTCTGTTGCTACGATACGTAGACATCTGAATAAGCTATTTCCTAGCAAGGAAGTGTTGCATTTACATTCGTTTGGAAAGAATATGAGGTATACATGACACTTCGCAATGAATATTATAACTTATCATGAAACATAGAAGTGAGACGCGATATCGCGTTTTAAGAACCATTAGAACTCTATTGCCTAGACGCGTAGACATCTGCAGACGCTATTTCCTAGCACGGAAGTGTCGCATTTACAATCTTTTAAGTGAATACGAGGTGTACCTGACACTTCGCAATGAATATTGTATCTTATCACGAAACATATAGATAAGATGCGATATCGCGACTTAAGTAGCATTAGAACTTTATTGCTACGATACGTAGACATCTGCAGACGCTATTTCCTAGCAAGGAATAGTCGCATTTACATTCTATTGAAGTGAATACGAGGTATACATGATACTTCGCAATCAATATTATATCTTATCACGAAAAACATAAATGGGATGCGATATGGCGATTTAAGTAGCATTATAACTTTATTGCTACGGTACGTAGACATCTGCAAACGCTATTTCCTAGCAAGCAATAGTCGCATTTACTTTCTTTTGAATTGAGTACGAGGTCTACATGACAATTCGCAATGAATATTATATCTTATCACGAAACATAGAAATGAGATGCGATATTGCGATTTAAGTAGCATTAGATCTCTATTGCCACGATACGTAGATATCTGAATAAGCTATTTCCTAGCAAGGATGTGTTGCATTTACATTCGTTTGGAAAGAATATGAGGTATACATGACACTTCGCAATGAATATTATATCTTATCATGAAACATAGAAGAGAGATACGATATCGCGTTGTAAGAAGCATTAGAACTCTATGGCCTCGATGCGGAGACATCTGCAAACGCTATTTCCTAGCATGGTAGTGTCGCTCTTACATTCTTTTGAAGTGAATACGAGGTATACATGACACTTCGCAATGAATATTATATCTTATCACGAAACATATACATGAGTTGCGATATCGCGATTTAAGTAGCATTAGAACTCTATTGCTACGATACATAGACATTTGCAAACGCTATTTCCCAGCAAGAAATAGTCGCATTTACTTTCTTTTGAATTGAATACGAGGTGTACATGACACTTCGCAATGAATATTATATCTTATCATGAAACATAGAAATGAGATGCGATATCGCGTTTTAAGAAGCGTTCGAACTCTATTGCTACGATACGTAGACGTCTGCCATCGCAATTTCCTAGCAAGGAAGTGTCGCATTTACATTCATTTGAAGTGTATGCGAGATACATGTGACACTTCGCAATGGATATTATATCTTTTCATGAAACATAGAAATGAGATGCGATATCGCGTTATAAGAAGCATTAGGACTCCATTGCTACGATTCGTAGATATCTGGAGACGCTATTTCCTAGCACGGAAGTGTCGCATTTACATTCTTTTGGTGTGAATACGTGGTATACACGACAATTCGCAATGAATATTATATCTTTTCATGAAACATAGAAATGAGATGCGATATCGCGTTATAAGAAGTATTAGAACTCTATTGCTACGATACGTAGACATCTGGAGACGCTATTTCCTAGAAAGGAAGTGTCGCATTTTGTGACGTCAGGCGTACCGCCTGCTACCCTTCAACCTCCTCGCACCCCCCAGCATCAACCTCTGGACGCATGCAACCAGCCAAACTTGCCTGCAGAACCAGCAACTGGACGTGTTTGCGCGCGCATACCTGCACGCGCTCACTCACACCGAGTTCCGCTGCCTCACTCGCACCGCCGAGTATACCTGTCTCGCTCGTACCGGGCACCAGTGTCTCACTCGCACCACCGAGTATACCTGTCTCGCCCGCACCAAGGACGGGCAGCCCTATCTCCCTCGCACCGAGGATTCCGTACTGCAGGAAGACGTAGCCGCAGCCGATCACCTGAAATGGGGTCTTTTCCAATTCCGGGAAGAGGATCAGCTAGAACCTATATGTTACTTCAAAGCTAGGACATACATACCATATCATGACGCATATATAAGAATTCCTAGATCTAAGTTACACTAAGTAAGATGCGTCCGGCCAGCGGCATGCGCCGCTAGCCCCACCACGAGCCGCGGGTCCCAACTCGCTGGACCGCGCGCTCTCCGCCTCGAGACGCGAGTCCCCCACTCGCGGGACCGCGATCTCCCTACCACGGGCGTCCGCGACCGTAGCGCCCCGTGAACCGAGGAGGTCAGAGACGCGTCTCCAGAGCACACACTCTGACTCGAGATCTCCTACCAAGGAGTCGAAACCTCTAGTTCTAGTTCGTTAGCCACCTCAATGTGGGGTTCAGGCATTGTATTTCTATTTCCATTTTAACTTAGTCTTAGACTTAGAATAATTCCAGTTCTTGTATACTTTAAACCTAGAATATATTTTATTTTTACTATTACTATATCCAAGTACAAGTTCTTTTAGCAAGTCTACTATTTCCACATCCATTAATTTTATCAAGTGTTTATAATACTAGTTCTACTTTTAACATTACATTTAACTACGAATTCTTCCACGGGTTCTTCCATACAACTGGGGTTGATCATCATCAAATTGAAGGAGTATAGAAATCGGCTTTGTGACGTTGAGACCGCCGCTTATCCTTCAGATCTTAGTCGAAAGTACAGAAAAACCTGGTGAATGAATAGTGCTTCCGGTTTGCGAAGAACGCGACGTGCGAGTAGGAAGAATTTCATACGATCACTTGTGCGTGAATATTTGGAGGGCGTTCCGAGAACCCTCGTATACCAGCGACCTGCCTTCGCACCAGCCCAGACGCCGCTTTCCGAAGCGACCGTCGACGCTTCCGATCCAGACACCACGAAGCATCACGCCGATTCTGCCACATTCAGCATCATCGCTGAATTCCGACCGCCGTCCTCTTCTTCGCTGGCGACTGACCGAGATTTCCGTAGCAGCCAACAGAACGAAATCCGCTACGATCCCAGCGAAAGATCCTCCACGCCGTTTCTATGTACAAATCGAGAGAGAAGTCATCGAAAGGTAGGGTCATTCCCTTATTATCCCGAGTGTTTTCGCTAGTGTCTCGTCAGCCGAAATTGTCGGACCCGGTCTTAACGCGTTCCCGCGGACCGAAATACCGAAAAATAGGCTCGTGTCGTAAAGCCTCCGGAGCAACGGAAAATAGTTTCACCGGACGTGATACCTCGTATTCACCTCAAAAGAATGTAAATACGACACTTCCTTGCTGGGAAATAGCGTTTCCAGATATCTACGTATCGAAGCAATAGAGTTCTAATGCTTCTTAAATCGCCATATCGCATCTCATTTCTATGTTTCATGGTAAGATATAATATTCACTGTGCAGTGTTATGTATACCTCGTATTCACTTCAAAAGAATGCAAATGTGACACTTCCCTGCTAGGAAATAGCGATGGCAGATGTCTACGTATCGAAGGAACAGGGTTCTAATGCTTCTTAAGTCGCGATATCGCATCTACATTTCTATGTTTCATGATAAGATATAATATTCATTGTGTAGTGTTATGTATATCTCGTCTATACTTCAAATGAATGTAAATGCGACACTTCCTTGCTAGGAAATAGCGTTTGCTGATGTATACGTATCGAAGCAATAGAGATCTAATGCTTCTTAATTCGCGATATAGCATCTCATTTCTATGTTTCAAGATAAGATATAATATTCATTGTGCAGTGTTATGTAAACCTCGCATACACTTCAAATGAAAGAAAATGCGACACTTCCTTGCTAGGAAATAGCGTTTGCTGATGTCTACGTATCGAAGCAATAGAGTTCTAATGCTTCAAAATCGCCATATCGCATTTCATTTCTATGTATCATGATAAGATATAATATTCATTGCGAAGTGTCATGCATACCTCGTATTCCGTTCAAAAGAATCTAAATGCTACACTTCCTTGCTAGGGAGTAGCGTTGGCAGATGTCTACGTATCGAAGCAATAGAGTTCTAATGCTTCTTAAATCGCCATATCGCATCTCATTTCTATGTTTCATGATAAGATATAATACTCACTGTGCAGTGTTATGTATATCTCGTCTATACTTCAAATGAATGAAAATGCGACACATCCTTGCTAGGAAATAGCGTTTGCAGATGTCTACGTTTCGAAGCAATAGAGTTCTAATGCTTCTTAAATCGCCATATCGCATCTCATTTCTATGTTTCATGGTAAGATATAATATTCATTGTGCAGTGTTATGTATACCTCGTATTCACTTCAAAAGAATGTAAATGCGACACTTCCTTGCTAGGAAATAGCATTTGCAGATGACTACGTATCGAAGCAATAGAGTTCTAATGCTTCTTAAATCGCGATATCGCATTTCATTTCTATGTTTCATGATAAGATATAATATCCATTGTGCAGTGTTATGTATACCTCGTATTCACCTCAAAAGAATGTAAATGCGATACTTGCTTGCTAGGAAATAGCGTTTGCAGATGTCTACGTATCGAAGCAATAGAGTTCTAATGCTCCATAAATCGTCATATCGCATCTCATATCTACGTTTCCTGATAAGATATAATATTCATTGCGAAGTGTCATGTATACCACGTATTCCTTTCAAAAGAATGTAAATGCGACACTTCCTTGCTAGGAAATAGCGTTTGCAGATGTATACGTATCGAAGCAATAGGTTTCTAATGCTTCTTAATTCACGATATCGCATCTCATTTTTATGTTTCATGATAAGATATAATATTCATTGTGCAGTGTTATGTATATATCATCTATACTTCAAATGAATGTAAATGCAACACTTCCTTGCTAGGAAATAGCGTTTGCAGATGCCTGCGTATCGTGGCATTAGAGTTCTAATGCTTCTCAAAACGCGATATCGCTACTCATTACTATGTTTCATGATAATATATAATATTCTTTGTGGAGTGTTCTATATACCTCGTATTCACTTCAAGAGAATGTAAATGCGCCACTTCCTTGCTAGGAAGTAGCGTTTGCAGATGTCTACGTATCGAACCAATAGATTTCTAATGCTTCATAAATCGTCATATCGCATCTCATTTCTATGTTTCATGATAGGATATAATATTCATTGTGCAGTGTTATGTATATCACGTCTATACTTCAAATGAATGTAAATGCGGCACTTCGTTGTTAGGAAATAGCGTTTGCAGATGTCTACGTATCGAAGCAATAGATTTCTAAAGCTTGCTAATTCGCGATATCGCATCTCATATCTATGTTTCATGTTAATATATAATATTCATTGCGAAGTGTCATGTATACCACGTATTCACTTCAAAAGAATGTAAATGCGACTATTCCTTGCTAGGAAATAGCGTTTGCAGATGCCTACATATCGTAGCAAAAGAGTTCTAACGCTTCTTAGATCGCCATATCGCATCTCATTTCTATGTTTCGTGATAAGTAATAATATTCATTCCGAAGTGACATGTATACCACGTATTAACTTCAAAAGAATGTAAATGCGACACTTCCATGCTAGGAAATAGAGTCTGCAGATGTCTACGTGTCGAGGCAATAGAGTTCTAATGCTTCTTAAAACGCGATATCGCATCTCACATCTATGTTTCATGATAAGATATAATGTTCATTGCGAAGTGTCATGTATACCTCCTATTCACTCCAGGCGAATGTAAATGCGACACTTCCTTGCTAGGAAATAGCGTCTGCAGATGTTTACGCATCGAGGCATCAGAGTTCTAATGCTTCTTAAAACGCGATATGGCATCTCACTTCTATGTTTCATGATAAGATATAATATTCATAGCGAAGTGTCATGTATACCTCGTATCCACTTCAAAAGGATGTAAATGCGACTATTCCTTGCTAGGAAATAGCGTTTGCAGATGCCTACGTATCGTAGCAAAAGAGTTCTAATGCTTCTTAGATCGCGATATCGCATCTCATTTCTATGTTTCGTGATAAGTAATAATATTCATTCCGAAGTGACATGTATACCACGAACTCACTTCAAAAGAATGTAAATGCGACACTTCCATGCTAGGAAATAGCGGTTGCAGGTATCTCCGCATCGAGGCAATAGGGTTCTAGTGCTTCTTAAAACGCGATATCGCATCTCACTTCTATTTTACATGATAACATATAATGTACAGTGCGAAGTGTTCTGTATACCTCGTATTCGCTTCAAAAGAATGCAAATGCGAATCTTCCTTGCTAGGAAATAGCATATGCAGATGTCTACGTATCGTAGCAATAGAGTTCTAATGCTGCTTAATTCGCGATATCGCATTTCATTCCTATGTTTCGTGATAAGATATAATATCCATTGCCCAGTGTCATGTGTACCTCCTATTCACTCTAAACGAATGTAAATGCGACACTTCCTTGCTGGGAAATAGCGTTTGCAGATGTCTACGTATCGTAGCAACAGAGTCCTAATGCATCTTAAAACGAGATGTCGCATTTAATTTCTACGTTTCGTGATAAGATATAATATGCATAGCGAAGTGTCATGTATACCTCGTATTCACTTCAAAAGAATGTAAATGCGACTATTGCTTGCTAGGAAATAGCGTTTGCAGATGGCTACGTATCGTAGCAATGCAGTTCTAATGCTACTTAAATCGCGATATCACTTCTCATTTATATGTTTCGTGATAAGTTATAATATTCATTGCGAATTGTCATGCATACCTCGTTTTCACTTCAAAAGAATGTAAGTGCGACACTTCCTTGCTAGGAAATAGCGTATTCAGATGTCTACGTATCGTAGCAACAGAGTTGGAGTGCTACGTAAATCGCGATATCGCATCACATTTCTATGTTTCGTGAAAGGATATAGTATTCATTGCGAAGTGTCATGTATACCTCGTATTCCCTTCAAAAGAATGTAAATGCGACTATTGCTTGCTAGGAAATGGCGTTTGCAGATGTCTACGTATCGTAGAAATAGAGTTCTTACACTTCTTAAAACGCGATATCGCATCTCATTTCTATGTTTCATGATAAGATATAATATTCTTTGCGAAGTGACATGTATACCTCGTATTCACTTCAAGAGAATGTGAATGCGACTATTGCTTGCTAGGAAATAGAGTTTGCAGATGTCTACGTATCGTAGCAATCTGGTTCTAATGCTACTTAAATCGCGATATCGCATCTCATTTACATGTTTCGTGATAAGATATAATTTTCATTGCGAACTGTCATGTATACATCGTATTCACTTCAAAAGAATGTAAATGCTACGTTTCCATCCTAGGAAATAGCGTTTGCAGATGTCTACGCATCGTTGCAGTAGAGTGCTAATGCCTCTTAAAACGAGATGTCGCACCTCACTTCTATGTTTCATGATAAGATATAATATTCATAGCGAAGTGTCATGTATACCTCGTATTCACCTCAAAAGAATGTAAATGCGACTATTGCTTGCTAGGAAATAGCGTTTGCAGATGTCTACGTATCGTAGCAATAGATTTCTAGTGCTTCTTAAAACGAGATGTCGCATTTCATTCCTATGTTTCGTGATAAGATGTAATACTCATTGCGGACTGTCATGTATACCTCCTATTCACTCTAAACGAATGTAAATGCGACACTTCCTTGCTGGGAAACAACGTTTGCAGATGTCTACGTATCGTAGCAATAGAGTCCTAATGCATCTTAAAACGAGATGTCGCATTTCATTTCTATGTTTCGTGATAAGATATAATATGCATAGCGAAGTGTCATGTATACCTCGTATTCACTTCAAAAGAATGTAAATGCGACTATTGCTTGCTAGGAAATAGCGTTTGCAGATGTTTTCGCATCGAAGCCATAGAGTTCTAATGCTTCTTAAAACGAGATATCGCATCTCATTTATATGTTTCGTGATACGAGTTAATATTCATTGCGAAGTGTCATGTATACCTCGTATTCACTTCAAATGAATGTAAATGCGACACTTCCTTGCTAGGAAATGGCGTTTGCAAATGTCATCGTATCGTAGAAATATAGTACTGGCACTTCTTAAAACGCGATATCGCATCTCATTTCTATGTTTCATGATAAGATATAATATTCATTGCGAAGTGTCATGTATGCCTCGTATTCACTTCAGAAGAATGTAAATGCGACACTTCCTTTCTAGGAAATAGGGTTTGCAAATGTCTACGTATCGAAGCAATAAGGTTCTAAAGCTTCTTAAAACACGATATCGCATCTCATTTCTGTGTTTCATGATAAGATCTATTATTCATTGCGAAGTGTCACTTATACCTCGTATTCACTTCAAAGGAATGTAAATGCGACACTTCCTTGCTAGGAAATGCGTTTCCAGATGTCTACGTATCGAAGCATTAGAGTTGTAATGCTCATTAGAAAGCGATATCGCATCTCATTTCTATGTTTCATACTAAGATATAATATTTATTACGAAGTGTTATGTACACCACGTCTACACTTTAGGATAATGTAAATGCCACACTTCCTTGCTAGGAAATGCGTTTCCAGATGTCTACGTATCGAAGCAATAGAGTTCTAATGCATCTTAAATCGCGATATCGCATCTCATTTGTATGTTTCATGATAAGATATAGTATTCATTGTGCAATGTTATGTATACATCGCATTCACTTCAAAAGAATGTAAATGCGACACTTCCTTGCTAGGAAATAGCGTTTGCAGATGTCTACCTATCGTAGCAATAGAGTTCTAATGCTTCTCAAAACGCAATATCGCATCTGATTTCGATGTCTCATGATAAGATATAATATTCATTGCGGATTGTCATGTATGCCTCGCATACACTTCAAAAGAATGTAAATGCGTCACTTCCTTGCTAGGAAATAGCGTTTGCAGATGTCTACGTATCGAAGAAATAGAGTTATAATGCTTCATATATCGCGATATCGCATCTCATTTCTATGTTTCATGATAAGATATAATATGCATTGTGGAGTGATATGTATACCTCGTCTACACTTCAAAGGAATGTAAATGCCACACATCCTGGCTAAGAAATAGCGTTTCCGGATGTCTACCTATCGAAGCAATAAAGTTCTAATGCTTCTTGGAACGCGATATCGCATCTCATTTGTATTTTTCATGATAAGATATAATATTCATTGCGAAGTGTCATGTATTCTCGTCTACACGTCAAAAGAATGTAAATGCAACACTTCCTTGCTGGGGAATAGCGTTTCCAGATGTCTACGTATCGAAGCAATAGAGTTCTAATGGGGAGGGGTAGAGGTCCTTCTCACACCCGAGAACCATCCTGTTTGTCTCCATGGACTATGGCAGCGGTCTTATCGTTGCAGAGCTCTGGATCCTATCCTTCGGGCTTCAGGGTCTCTTCTTGCTCACTTCCCGACTCCTCCACCGTCGAGCCCGTCGCGCTACCTCGGCGCACAGCCCTTCCGCGAACCTGCGGTCTTATTATCCGCCGAAGAGGCGTCTTATGGGTCGTTTCTACCATCAGCTCGCCAATCTAATCCGTAGAACGGAGAGTGAGAAACGAACGGGGGGGGGGGGGGGGGGGGGGTTTCTACCATCGTGTATTTCACGCTCCTCGCAAATACAGCTATCGCGATGGTCCGTGTCGCGCTTCTCGCATGGGTGGTGATCTGCGAGCTAGTCTAACCGAAGCAGGGGGGGGGGGGAGTGAGCGAGCCTTGTGACTTCACCACGTCACAGTACATACAAATTTGCGATTATGTAGCTATGTGTTCAAATTCAATTCCGAATAAGGCACTAAAAAGCATGCCAGATAACAAACAGCAAGATGGTAGCGACACCATGCCGGCACTGTATTGCCACTTCCGAGGAGTGTCAACTGATTCGTAGTCATCTGTGACCGGATTAGTTAACTAAAATGCCAGAACGTGTTACCAGCACGTTCTAGACAAGCCAATCGCCTAGCACCAGCACCATGGTGACACGCGTATCATCGCTCCATTCATGAATCTCCTCAGCAATGACGCTGGATCACATTTGGCAACGGGGAACCTGTGCTTTCATACAAATTAGAACCGTTAGATGTCAGTAGATGTTCAGCATATGAGTATTGATAGACATTTTATGGTCGTTTCCCTATATTTATAGTTATTGAGCGAGTCGTATATATTTCTTTCAATCCATCATAGACTAAAAATATTATTTATAAAAAAAATATTACTTATAAAATAAAAATTCATGCTGTTGCGTCCCTAACTTCGCCTTGTGTAATTTTTGAAATAACATGCTGTCATCGTATTTAATGTAACCCTCAATTGCATGAATTTGTAACAATAAATTGAAGAAAATATATATAAAATAAGTGTATATATTTTTATGACAAAGTAATTATCGACTTTATGGAAAAAATCGCCCTATCGAGCTAGTTTATAGAAAATAATAAAATCGAGTTCTTATATGTGCCTTCTTCTTGTCTTGTGCCGGTGTATCTATTTTGGAATCAAAATAAATAAATTGCACAGTTTAGTCATTTTTCATATTTGCTTATAATTTTTATGGAAACAGCTTCCCCATTAGTAAATGTCAGCATACGCCACAACCACGCGTGTAGCTATGGTGAGCTGATAGTGTCATTGTCACGGCCGTGTGCTATATCTCGGTGCTTTAATAGTGCCGTGATACGAATGCCGCCCCAGTACTAACAGTATGACATTTCGAAAGCTGAGTAGGAGCACTTTGTTAGCACAGTTCTGTCACGGAATTCGTTCCATCCGTTGTCATTGGCGTGCCAAACGCTGGCTGTTTGGGATATTGCAGTGCATGAGGCAAACTTGTTCCTTATCATCGTCAAGGAGATGGATTTTCACTCCCCCCTTTTTGATTTTTTAAAATTATTGTTTGGAATTTTTGCCGTTTCTGTATCTCTATGACCGCATTGTGGATTCAACTTATGTACGATCTTTTTGGTCTTCATCCTTTGTTACATGTAATATTATATATGTAATGCACGTTTGTTATGTAATGCTCCGATTTGTAAGCCTCAGATACTTTTATTCTTTGGTAAAGCAACTTATTCGATTAATATATATTTATTAGACATAGATATAAACAATTAGAAAAATGTTATTAAAACGCTATTAAATATGTTGTTGCAATTATATATTTAAGGTCTGAAGATGTAGATGCAATTAATGTCCGATATTTTACGTGATCCAATCGACGTATCAAGTGAGGCTATGAAATATAAAAATCTTTTACTATTCTTCGACCTCTTTACATGTTACATGAATGATAAGTCCTGCAAGACAAGAAGCCTGAATTAGTGAGATATCTAGGAACATAAGTAATTTGTAAGTAACACATCTTTTCTCTTTGAAATATTTGCCTTTGCATAGAATAGAACGTATAGATATAATTGCCTGTTTTGTACCCATTTCGGTCCAATTCTATTATAGCCTTTGAGCAGAAGTAATATTGATTATACTTGATTTTTGCAATAGTTCCTTAATTAACAGATTTTATTAACCTAGAATCATCATTTGACGGATGTATTTTATTAAACTAGAATCATCATTTGACGGATGTATCAATCTACTTTGTAGCTCCATCAGTTTCTTTTTCTGCTCGCTACTTTCCATTTTCAGTTCCGTATACTTATCCTTTATCACCATCATATATGTTGCGTAAAATTACAATAACTTTTTGTCCTCAAATTTTGCGGATATTTCAATTAAATTTCCTTTGATTAAATAAACGGAAATTAAAAAACAGTGGCACGTACCATTTCTTGGAAACGTTGTATCGTAATTTGCATCTGACTGTTTTGAAAGGCAAGCACTTTACTTAACGTTCGCAATGATTCGGTTAGCGAAGTAAAGTAATATTCTACTTTCGAAATTGTTGGGTCTTGTAATTCTAAGGCAAATATATTCATCTGTCGTCATCGTGAACATTGTTTTTTGGCAAAATTCCAGAAAAACAAATATACTATAAGTAAAATAATAAACATCATAATATTAAATTTAACTCTGTTCATCGTTGCCTTGTCGGACACATCCATAACAATATACAGGGTGGGGCAGTAATAATTAGCACCTCAGATATCCACGAAACTATAAGTTTCATAGAAGTTTTTGCTAATATAAAATTGCATAGTACAAAGGGGCCATCCGTTGATGAAAATAGTTTTTTTGTAAGTGGAGTTATGTTGGACATATGAAGGTTACCTTCATTTTTTAAAATGAATTGGTATGTCCATTCTTCCGTAATAGGATAGAGCATTTTAAAGCAAGTTTAACGATCTGTAACATGAAGGCATTGAAGGTTACAAAAAGTAAAGAAAGGCGATAATACTCACGGTTTTGATAGTAAATGAAACATACGTATTGTAAACAGTGGTGGAAGGCGTAATACTTACCGTTTACTTCACTGTGAATAAATACTTTTCGAAGGGCATTTCAATAGTTTGCAGCATAAGTTAAACATGATAAGATTAGTATTGAAAAATCGGTTCGAATACGTTTGGTTAGGCTGTTCTTTGTGTCGTTCATTTTACAAGTACTGAGCTGCGGATTCCTGAGGACAGCTCACAAAATTGTTGAACTATGGAAGATTATCATTGTGAATTTGAATCAAAAGGTAATTAAATTCCATTAGATTGTAAACAGATCTCAATGTTTCATTTTAGATAGTAAGATTAAATACTCTTTACAAAACTACACGAATGGATACATACCTTTCTGTTATTATTATTTCATAAAGAATTATAATTGCAATTATATAAAAAATATTTCTCAGAAAATTCTAAATATTAAATAAAAGAATCAAGTAAAACATTTTTAATAATTACGAATATGAAAAATACTTGAACATTCCAATAGAAAGATGTCTAAACAGGAGCTAGAAAAGTCAAACATTCAATTTCAATTCCAGAATTCATCTATAAGAGGTAAAATGTTTCGAAAGCTTTAATTACAGTCTTTAATGCACGCAGTTGAGCAGTATTTCAATTTTTAAGAAAATTGATGAAAGTCAACCATTTTGAAGTGGTCAGAATCTTTGTCGTTTGAACAATAAGTGAATAAGAAATAACTGCATAAATTCCAGGCTTAAAAACTTATGGATTAAATCCTATGCAGACTCGTTTATGAGCGAGTTACTAAATAATAATCCACACTAAGTAATCATTTTAAAACATAAACGATTACATCTCGCGAACTTTCAAAGATATCAGAAGCGTGAAAAGTATGTGGTTTATCAAAAACTCTTCTAAAAGAACGGACGAAGCCAATAGAAATCTTTGTTGAAGTAAGCAAGTTCTAAAGTTCTAAGCAACGCGATGGCCCTTATCTGCCTATGTTTCATAGCAAGTAAGTTCTGAATTTCTATGAAATCCGATGGAATTTCTCACTACTAACGTTTCAAAGTAAGTTCTCAAATTCTCAGTTCTACGTTTAAAACTATGTGTGTTCTATATATCTATGTAAAGTGATGGTTCCTATTAGTTGTGACGGAAACCTATATATAGTAAGTCAGGGAAGCTCGAAGGGGTTAATTATCTAAATGCTTTAAGGTGTAAAACGTACTTTAATCTAAATCGATCTATCGTTCCAAGGTATCCGCTCACGTACAACTTTCCTTGGGCGCCAGCTGCTCAGAAAGTAGCAAAGGGATAGACTACACGACCCCGGGAACCCTGGGGCGGAACAACCCTTGAAACTTCGAAATGGTCCTCCTCTCGACTACGCCTAGCCAAGTACACACACTCAGGTCGCGAGATACTGAAGTCACGGTATGTTTATTTATGGTCTCGACGTGGGTTTAACTATGAAGGGCTACGGGAAACTACGCAACACGCCGCAAATTACCGGGTATCATAACTCGCTTCACGATATAAGATACAATATACAATATGCGACACAAGAAATGGGACGCTTTAGCGAATAAGCTCTCACGTTCTCTTCTTCAGGTTCCTTGAATTCGCTGGTGGTCCTCGGCTCTCCTGCATCCTTTTCGGGGCTCCTTGGTGGAGTGGGCTGTAGACTTCGGTATTGTTCGAGTCCACCGATCAGTGGATTTCGGCGATTTCCTCTTCTCGCCCCCTTGGGTGTCCCTGAGGGGATCCTCCTGATCATTTAAATTGCGTAGCGCCTCGCGCGCAGCGCTCCCATGGCCCACCTGCAGGGCCGCTGGACTTTTGACTTCTCTTTAGGGGTTAAGGATGATTGAGGACCTTCTCACATCCCAGAGCATTATAAAGCACAAAAGCAGATAAGCATAATGCGATGCATAGAGCTTTACAACCTTCTAACTTATTTTGAACTGTTTATATGAAATGCAATATTGAGGTGCATGAAGTATGACAAATTAAATGCTTCGGCACCTGGACATCTAGAAACGCTATCCCCGGGCAAGAAAGTGTAGGGTTCACACTCAATTCATATGCAGAAGCAGATAAACATAACGCGATGCTATGAATATTACATCTTATCATGAAATATAGAAGTAAGATGCGCAGCCGCGTTTTACGAAGCATTAGAACTCTATTGCTTCTAAACCTTCAGCTATAGAAACGATATTCCGTAGCAAGGAAGTGATCCATTTACATTCATTTGAAGTGTAGAGGAGATATAAATAACGCGTTGCATTGAAATTACATCTTATCATGTGACTTAAAATTGATATGCGATATCGCGTTTTATAGAGAGTTAGAAATCTATTGCTTCAATGCGTAGACATCTAGAAACGCAATTTTCTAGCCAAGAAGTGTGGCCTTTGCATTCTTTTGAAGTGTAGACGAGGTATACATAACACATCGCAATGAATATTATATCTTATCATGAAACATACATGAGATGCGGTATCGCGCTCTAGGAAGCATTAGAACTCCATTGCTTCGATACGCAGACATCAGGGAACGTTATTTCCTAAGAAGGAAGTGTCGCATTTACATTCATTGGTATTGTAGACGAGGTATACATAACACTTCGCAATGAACATTATACCTTATCCTGACACATAGAAAAGAGTTGCGATATGGCGTTATAGGAAGCATTGGAACTCTATTGATACGATACGTAGACGTCTCGAAACGCTATTTCCTAGCAAGGAGGTGTGACATTTACAATCTTTTACAGTCTAGACGAGGTATACATAACACTTCGCAATGAATATTATATCTTATCATGAAACATAGGAATGGGATGCGATATCGCGTATTAAGAAGCATTAGACCTATATTGTTTCGATACGTTGACATCTGGAAACGCCATTTCTAGCAAGGAAGTGTGGCAGTTAAATTCTTTGAAGTGTAAACGAGGTGTACATAACAGTTCGCAATGAATATTATATCATATCACGAAACATACAAATGAGATGCGTCATAGCGTTTAAGATGCATTAGAACACCATTGCTTCGATTCGTAGACATCTGGGAACGCTATTTTCTAGCAAGGAAGTGTGGCATTTAAATCCATTTAAAGTGTAGACGAGGTATTCACAACACATCGCAATGAATATCATATCATAACATGAAACATATCATTGAAATTCTATAACGCGTTATAAGAAGCATTACAACTCTATCGCTTCGATACGTACACGTCTGGAAACACAATTTCCTGGTGAGGAAGAGTGGTATTTACCCTCTTTTGAAGTGTACACGAGGTATACATGACACTTCGCAATGAATATTATATCTTATCATGAAACATAGAAATGAGATGCGACATCTTGTTTTAGGAAGTATTAGAACTCTATTCTTACGATACGTGGTCATCTGGAAGCGCTACTTCCTAGCAAGGAAGTGTCGCATTTACATTCTTGTGTAGTGAAATCGAGGTATACATAACACTCCATAATGAATATTATATCTTATCATGAAACATAGCAGTGAGATGCGATATCGCGTTGTAAGATGCATTAGAACTCTATTGCTACGATACGTAGACATCTGCAAACGCTATTTCCTAGCATGGAAATGCCGCATTTACATTCTTTTGAAGTTAATACGAGGTATACATGACACTTCGCAATGAATAATATATCTTATCATCAAACATAGAAGTGAGATGCGATATCGCGTTCTAAGAAGCATTAGAAATCTATTGCTACGATGCGTAGACATCTGCAAATGTTATTTCCCAGCAAGGAAGTGTCGCATTTACATTCTTTTGAAGATAATACGAGGTATACATGACACTTCGCAATGAATATTATATCTTATCATGAAACATAGAAGTGAGATGCGATATCGCGTTCTAAGAAGCATTAGAAATCTATTGCTACGATGCGTAGACATCTTCAAATGTTATTCACCAGCAAGGAAGTGTCGCATTTACATTCTTTTGAAGTGAATACGAGGTATACATGACACTTCGCATTGAATAATATATCTTATCATGCAACATAGAAATATGATGCGGTATCGCGTTCTAAGAAGCATTAGAACTCTATTGCTACAATGCGTAGACATCTGCAAATGTTATTTCCTAGCAAGGAAGTGTCGCATTTACATTCTCTTAAAGTGAATACGAGGTATACATAACACTCCACAATGAATATTATATCTTATCACGAAACATAGAAATGAAATGCGACATCTCGTTTTAAGTAGCATTAGAACTCTATTGCTACGATACGTAGACATCCGCAAACGCTATTTCCTAGCATGCAAGTGTCGCATTTACATTCTTCTGAAGTGAATACGAGGTATACATGACACTTCGCAATGAATATTATATCTTATCATGAAACACAGAAATGAAATGCGACATCTCGTTTTAAGAAGTATTAGAACTCTATTGTTTCCATACGTAGTCATCTGAAAACGCTATTTCCTAGCAAGGAAGTGTGGCATTTACATTCTTGTGAAGTGCAGAACAGGTATACGTAACACTTTGCAATGAATGCTATATCATATCATGAAACATAGAAATGAGATGCTATATCGCATTTTAAGAAGCATTAGATCTCTGTTGCTTCGATACGTAAGCATCTGGAAATGCATTTCCTATCAAGGATGTGTGGCATGTACATTCTTTTGAAGTGTGGACGAGGTATACATAACAGTCCGCAAGGAATATTACATCTTATCATGAAACATAGAAATGAGATGCAATATCGCGTTTTGAGAAGCAGTTGAACTGTATAGCTTCGATACGTTGACATCTGGAAACGCCATTTCTAGCAAGGAAGTGTGGCAGTTAAATTCTTTTGAAGTGTAAACGAGGTGTACATAACAGTTCGCAATGAATATTATATCATATCACGAAACATACAAATGAGATGCGTCATAGCGTTTTAAGATGCATTAGAACACCATTGCTTCGATTCGTAGACATCTGGGAACGCTATTTTCTAGCAAGGAAGTGTGGCATTTAAATCCATTTAAAGTGTAGACGAGGTATTCACAACACATCGCAATGAATACCATATCATATCATGAAACATATCATTGAAATTCGATAACGCGTTATAAGAAGCATTACAACTCTATCGCTTCGATACGTACACGTCTGGAATCACAATTTCCTGGTGAGGAAGAGTGGTATTTACCTTCTTTTGAAGTGTACACGAGGTATACTAGACACTTCGCAATAAATATTATATCTTATCATGAAACATAGAAATGAGATGCGACATCTTGTTTTAGGAAGTATTAGAACTCTATTCTTACGATACGTGGTCATCTGGAAGCGCTACTTCCTAGCAAGGAAGTGTCGCATTTACATTCTTGTGTAGTGAAATCGAGGTATACATAACACTCCATAATGAATATTATATCTTATCATGAAACATAGCAGTGAGATGCGATATCGCGTTGTAAGATGCATTAGAACTCTATTGCTACGATACGTAGACATCTGCAAACGCTATTTCCTAGCATGGAAATGCCGCATTTACATTCTTTTGAAGTTAATACGAGGTATACATGACACTTCGCAATGAATATTATATCTTATCATGAAACATAGAAGTGAGATGCGAAATCGCGTTCTAAGAAGCATTAGAAATCTATTGCTACGATGCGTAGACATCTGCAAATGTTATTTCCCAGCAGGGAAGTGTCGCATTTACATTCTTTTGAAGTGAATACAAGGTATACATAACACTCCACAATGAATATTATATCTTATCACGAAACATAGAAATGAAATGCGACATCTCGTTTTAAGTAGCATTAGAACTCTATTGCTACGATACGTAGACATCGGCAAACGCTATTTCCTAGCATGGAAGTGTCGCATTTACATTCTTTTGAAGTGAATACGAGGTACACATGACACATCGCAATGAATATTATATCTTATCATGAAACATAGAAGTGAGATGCGATATCGCGTTTTAAGAAGCATTAGAACTCTATTGCTACGATACGTAGACATCCGCAAACGCTACTTCCTAGCATGGAAATGCCGCATTTACATTCTTTTGAAGTTAATACGAGGTATACATGACACTTCGCAATGAATATTATATCTTATCATGAAACATAGAAGTGAGATGCGATATCGCGTTCTAAGAAGCATTAGAACTCTATTGCTACGATGCGTAGACATCTGCAAATGTTATTTCCTAGCAAGGAAGTGTCGCATTTACATTCTCTTGAAGTGAATACGAGGTATACATAACACTCCACAATGAATATTATATCTTATCACGAAAGATAGAAATGAAATGCGACATCTCGTTTTAAGTAGCATTATAACTCTATTGCTACGATACGTAGACATCGGCAAACGCTATTTCCTAGCATGGAAGTGTCGCATTTATATTCTTTTGAAGTGAATACGAGGTATACATGGCACTCCGCATTGAATAATATATCTTATCATGCAACATAGAAATATGATGCGGTATCGCGTTTTACGAAGCATTAGAATTCTATTCTTACAATACGTGGTCATCTGGAAGCGCTATTTCCTAGCAAGGAAGTGTCGCATTTACATTCTTGTGTAGCGAAATCGAGGTATACATAACACTCCATAATAAATATTATATCTTATCATGAAACATAGCAGTGAGATGCGATATCGCGTTGTAAGAAGCATTAGAACTCTATTGCTACGATACGTAGACATCTGCAAACGCTATTTCCTAGCATGGAAATGCCGCATTTACATTCTTTTGAAGTTAATACGAGGTATACATGACACTTCGCAATGAATATTATATCTTATCATGAAACATAGAAGTGAGATGCAATATCGCGTTCTAAGAAGCATTAGAACCCTATTGCTACGATGAGTAGACATCTGCAAATGTTATTTCCTAGCAAGGAAGTGTCGCATTTACATTCTTGTGTAGTGAATTCGAGGTATACATAACACTCCATAATGAATATTATATCTTATTACGGAACATAGAAATGAAATGCGACATCTCGTTTTAAGAAGCATTAGAACTCTACTGCTACGATACGCTGACATCTGCAAACGCTATTTCCTCGCATGGAAATGTCGCATTTACATTCTTTTGAAGTGAATGCGAGGTATACATGACACTTCGCAATGAATGTTATATCTTATCATGAAACATAGAAGTGAGATGCGATATCGCGTTCTAAGAAGCATTAGAACTCTATTGCTACGATGCGTAGACATCTGCAAATGTTATTTCCTAGCAAGGAAGTGTCGCATATACATTCTTTTGAAGTGAATACGAGGTATACATAACACTCAACAATGAATATTATATCTTATCACGAAACATAGAAATGAAATGCAACATCTCGTTTGAAGTAGCATTAGAACTCTATTGCTACGATACGTAGACATCGGCAAACGCTATTTCCTAGCATGGAAGTGTTGCATTTACATTCTTTTGAAGTGAATACGATGTATACATGATACTTCGCAATGAATATTATATCTTATCATGAAACATAGAAGTGAGATGCGATATCGCGTTTTAAGAAGCATTAGAACTCTATTGCTACGATACGTAGACATCCGCAAAAGCTATTTCCTAGCATGCAAGTGTCGCATTTACATTCTTTTGAAGTGAATACGAGGTATACATGACACTTCGCAATGATTATTATATCTTATCATGAAACACAGAAATGAAATGCGACATCTCGTTTTAAGAAGTATTAGAACTCAATTGTTTCCATACGTAGTCATCTGAAAACGCTATTTCCTAACAAGGAAGTGTCGCATTTACATCCTTTTGAAGTGAATACGAGGTATACATGACACTTCCCAATGAATATTATATCTGATCATGAAACATAGAAATGAGATGCGTCATCTTGTTTTAGGAAGTATTAGAACTCTATTGCTACGATACATAGACATCTGCAAACGCTATTTCCTAGCATGGAAATGCCGCATTTACATTCTTTTGAAGTTAATACGAGGTATGAATGACACTTCGCAATGGATATTATATCTTATCATGAAGCATAGAAATGAGATGCGACATCTCGTTTTAAGAATTATTAGAACTCTATCCTTTCGTTACGTTGTCATCTGGAAGCGCTATTTCCTAGCAGGGAAGTGTCGCATTTACATTCTTGTGAAGTGAAATCGAGATATACATGACACTTCCCAATGAATATTATATCTTATCATGAAACATAGAAGTGAGATGCGATATCGCGTTTTAGGAAGCATTGGAACACTATTGCTACGAAACGTAGACATCTGTAAACGCTATTTCCTAGCACGGAAGTGTTGCACTTACATCCTTTTGTAGTGAATGCGAGGTATACATGACACTTCGCAACGAATACTACATCTGATCATGAAACATAGAAGTGAGATGCGATATCGCGCTTTAAGAAGCATTAGAACTCAATTGCTACGATACGTGAGCATCTGCAAACGCTATTTCCTAGCATGGAAGTGTCGCATTTACATTCTTGTGAAGTGAAATCGAGGTATACATGACACTTCGCAATGAATATTATACCATATCATGAAACATAGAAGTGAGATGCGATATGGCGTTTTCAGAAGCATTTGAACTTTATTGCTACGATACGTAGACATCTGCAAACGCTATTTCCTAGCATGGAAGTGTCGCATTTACATTCTTGTGAAGTGAAATCGAGGTATACATGACACTCCATAATGAATATTATATCTTATCATGAAACATAGCAGTGAGATGCGATATCGCGTTGTAAGATGCATTAGAACTCTATTGCTACGATACGTAGACATCTGCAAACGCTATTTCCTAGCATGGAAATGCCGCATTTACATTCTTTTGAAGTTAATACGAGGTATACATGACACTTCGCAATGAATATTATATCTTATCATGAAACATAGAAGTGAGATGCGATATCGCGTTCTAAGAAGCATTAGAACTCTATTGCTACGATGCGTAGACATCATCAAATGTTATTTCCTAGCAAGGAAGTGTCGCATTTACATTCTCTTGAAGTGAATACGAGGTATACATAACACTCCACAATGAATATTATATCTTATCACGAAACATAGAAATGAAATGCGACATCTCGTTTTAAGTAGCATTATAACTCTATTGCTACGATACGTAGACATCGGCAAACGCTATTTCCTAGCATGGAAGTGTCGCATTTACATTCTTTTGAAGTGAATACGAGGTATACATGACACTTCGCAATGAATATTATATCTTATCATGAAACATAGAAGTGAGATGCGATATCGCGTTCTAAGAAGCATTAGAACTCTATTGCTACGATGCGTAGACATCTGCAAATGTTATTTCCTAGCAAGGAAGTGTCGCATTTACATTCTCTTGAAGTGAATACGAGGTATACATAACACTCCACAATGAATATTATATCTTATCACGAAACATAGGAATGAAATGCGACATCTCGTTTTAAGTAGCATTATAACTCTATTGCTACGATACGTAGACATCGGCAAACGCTATTTCCTAGCATGGAAGTGTCGCATTTACATTCTTTTGAAGTGAATACGAGGTATACATGACACATCGCAATGAATATTATATCTTATCATGAAACATAGAAATAAGAGGCGTTATCGCGATTTAAGAAGCATTAGAACTCCATTTCTCCGATACGTGGACAAGAGGAAACGCATTTCCTCGGAAGGAAGTGTGCAATTTACATTCTTTTGAAGTGTACTCGACGTATACATAACACTTCGCAATGAATATTATATCTTATCATGAAATACGGAATTGAGATGCGATATCGCGTTTAAAGAAGCATTAGATCTCTATTGCTACGATACGTAGACATCTGGGAGCGCATCTCCTAGCAAGGAAGTGTGGCATTCTCATTCTTTTGAAGAGTGGACGGGGTATACGTAACACCTAGCAATGAATATTATATCATATCATGAAACAATGAAGTGAGATGCGATATCGCGTTTTAAGAAGAAATAGAACTCTATACCTTCGATACGTAGACATCTGAAAACGCATTTCCAAGCGAGGAAGTGTGGCATTTACATTCCATTGAAGTGAATACGAGGTATGCATGACACTTCGCAATGGATATTATATCTTATCATGAAACATAGAAATGAGATGCGACATCTCCTTTTAAGAAGTATTAGAACTCTATTCTTTCGATACGTGGTCATCTGGAAGCGCTATTTCCAAGCATGGAAGTGTCGCATTTATATTCTTTTGAAGTGAATACGAGGTATACATGACACTTCGCATTGAATAATATATCTTATCATGCAACATAGAAATATGTTGCGGTATCGCGTTTTACGAAGCATTAGAACTCTATTCTTACAATACGTGGTCATCTGGAAGCGCTATTTCCTAGCAAGGAAGTGTCGCATTTACATTCTTGTGTAGCGAAATCGAGGTATACATAACACTCCATAATGAATATTATATCTTATCATGAAACATAGCAGTGAGATGCGATATCGCGTTGTAAGAAGCATTAGAACTCTATTGCTACGATACGTAGACATCTGCAAATGTTATTTCCTAGCAAGGAAGTGTCGCATTTACATTCTTTTGAAGCGAATACGAGGTATACATGACACTTCGCAATGAATATTATATCTTATCATGAAACACAGAAATGGAATGCGACATCTCGTTTTAAGAAGTATTAGAACTCTATTGTTTCCATACGTAGTCATCTGGAAATGCTATTTCCTAGCAAGGAAGTGTCGCATTTACATCCTATTGAAGTGAATACGAGGTATACATGACACTTCACAATGAATATTATATCTTATCATGAAACATAGAAATGAGATGCGACATCTTGTTTTAGGAAGTATTAGAACTCTATTCTTACGATACGTGGTCATCTGGAAGCGCTACTTCCTAGCAAGGAAGTGTCGCATTTACATTCTTGTGTAGTGAAATCGAGGTATACATAACACTCCATAATGAATATTATATCTTATCATGAAACATAGCAGTGAGATGCGATATCGCGTTGTAAGATGCATTAGAACTCTATTGCTACGATACGTAGACATCTGCAAACGCTATTTCCTAGCATGGAAATGCCGCATTTACATTCTTTTGAAGTTAATACGAGGTATACATGACACTTCGCAATGAATAATATATCTTATCATCAAACATAGAAGTGAGATGCGATATCGCGTTCTAAGAAGCATTAGAAATCTATTGCTACGATGCGTAGACATCTGCAAATGTTATTTCCCAGCAAGGAAGTGTCGCATTTACATTCTTTTGAAGATAATACGAGGTATACATGACACTTCGCAATGAATATTATATCTTATCATGAAACATAGAAGTGAGATGCGATATCGCGTTCTAAGAAGCATTAGAAATCTATTGCTACGATGCGTAGACATCTTCAAATGTTATTCACCAGCAAGGAAGTGTCGCATTTACATTCTTTTGAAGTGAATACGAGGTATACATGACACTTCGCATTGAATAATATATCTTATCATGCAACATAGAAATATGATGCGGTATCGCGTTCTAAGAAGCATTAGAACTCTATTGCTACAATGCGTAGACATCTGCAAATGTTATTTCCTAGCAAGGAAGTGTCGCATTTACATTCTCTTAAAGTGAATACGAGGTATACATAACACTCCACAATGAATATTATATCTTATCACGAAACATAGAAATGAAATGCGACATCTCGTTTTAAGTAGCATTAGAACTCTATGTCTACGATACGTAGACATCCGCAAACGCTATTTCCTAGCATGCAAGTGTCGCATTTACATTCTTCTGAAGTGAATACGAGGTATACATGACACTTCGCAATGAATATTATATCTTATCATGAAACACAGAAATGAAATGCGACATCTCGTTTTAAGAAGTATTAGAACTCTATTGTTTCCATACGTAGTCATCTGAAAACGCTATTTCCTAGCAAGGAAGTGTGGCATTTACATTCTTGTGAAGTGCAGAACAGGTATACGTAACACTTTGCAATGAATGCTATATCATATCATGAAACATAGAAATGAGATGCTATATCGCATTTTAAGAAGCATTAGATCTCTGTTGCTTCGATACGTAAGCATCTGGAAATGCATTTCCTATCAAGGATGTGTGGCATGTACATTCTTTTGAAGTGTGGACGAGGTATACATAACAGTCCGCAAGGAATATTACATCTTATCATGAAACATAGAAATGAGATGCAATATCGCGTTTTGAGAAGCAGTTGAACTGTATAGCTTCGATACGTTGACATCTGGAAACGCCATTTCTAGCAAGGAAGTGTGGCAGTTAAATTCTTTTGAAGTGTAAACGAGGTGTACATAACAGTTCGCAATGAATATTATATCATATCACGAAACATACAAATGAGATGCGTCATAGCGTTTTAAGATGCATTAGAACACCATTGCTTCGATTCGTAGACATCTGGGAACGCTATTTTCTAGCAAGGAAGTGTGGCATTTAAATCCATTTAAAGTGTAGACGAGGTATTCACAACACATCGCAATGAATATCATATCATATCATGAAACATATCATTGAAATTCGATAACGCGTTATAAGAAGCATTACAACTCTATCGCTTCGATACGTACACGTCTGGAATCACAATTTCCTGGTGAGGAAGAGTGGTATTTACCTTCTTTTGAAGTGTACACGAGGTATACTAGACACTTCGCAATAAATATTATATCTTATCATGAAACATAGAAATGAGATGCGACATCTTGTTTTAGGAAGTATTAGAACTCTATTCTTACGATACGTGGTCATCTGGAAGCGCTACTTCCTAGCAAGGAAGTGTCGCATTTACATTCTTGTGTAGTGAAATCGAGGTATACATAACACTCCATAATGAATATTATATCTTATCATGAAACATAGCAGTGAGATGCGATATCGCGTTGTAAGATGCATTAGAACTCTATTGCTACGATACGTAGACATCTGCAAACGCTATTTCCTAGCATGGAAATGCCGCATTTACATTCTTTTGAAGTTAATACGAGGTATACATGACACTTCGCAATGAATATTATATCTTATCATGAAACATAGAAGTGAGATGCGATATCGCGTTCTAAGAAGCATTAGAAATCTATTGCTACGATGCGTAGACATCTGCAAATGTTATTTCCCAGCAGGGAAGTGTCGCATTTACATTCTTTTGAAGTGAATACGAGGTATACATAACACTCCACAATGAATATTATATCTTATCACGAAACATAGAAATGAAATGCGACATCTCGTTTTAAGTAGCATTAGAACTCTATTGCTACGATACGTAGACATCGGCAAACGCTATTTCCTAGCATGGAAGTGTCGCATTTACATTCTTTTGAAGTGAATACGAGGTACACATGACACATCGCAATGAATATTATATCTTATCATGAAACATAGAAGTGAGATGCGATATCGCGTTTTAAGAAGCATTAGAACTCTATTGCTACGATACGTAGACATCCGCAAACGCTACTTCCTAGCATGGAAATGCCGCATTTACATTCTTTTGAAGTTAATACGAGGTATACATGACACTTCGCAATGAATATTATATCTTATCATGAAACATAGAAGTGAGATGCGATATCGCGTTCTAAGAAGCATTAGAACTCTATTGCTACGATGCGTAGACATCTGCAAATGTTATTTCCTAGCAAGGAAGTGTCGCATTTACATTCTCTTGAAGTGAATACGAGGTATACATAACACTCCACAATGAATATTATATCTTATCACGAAAGATAGAAATGAAATGCGACATCTCGTTTTAAGTAGCATTATAACTCTATTGCTACGATACGTAGACATCGGCAAACGCTATTTCCTAGCATGGAAGTGTCGCATTTATATTCTTTTGAAGTGAATACGAGGTATACATGACACATCGCAATGAATATTATATCTTATCATGAAACATAGAAATAAGAGGCGTTATCGCGATTTAAGAAGCATTAGAACTCCATTTCTCCGATACGTGGACAAGAGGAAACGCATTTCCTCGGAAGGAAGTGTGCAATTTACATTCTTTTGAAGTGTACTCGACGTATACATAACACTTCGCAATGAATATTATATCTTATCATGAAATACGGAATTGAGATGCGATATCGCGTTTAAAGAAGCATTAGATCTCTATTGCTACGATACGTAGACATCTGGGAGCGCATCTCCTAGCAAGGAAGTGTGGCATCCTCATTCTTTTGAAGAGTGGACGGGGTATACGTAACACCTAGCAATGAATATTATATCATATCATGAAACAATGAAGTGAGATGCGATATCGCGTTTTAAGAAGAAATAGAACTCTATACCTTCGATACGTAGACATCTGAAAACGCATTTCCAAGCGAGGAAGTGTGGCATTTACATTCCATTGAAGTGAATACGAGGTATGCATGACACTTCGCAATGGATATTATATCTTATCATGAAACATAGAAATGAGATGCGACATCTCCTTTTAAGAAGTATTAGAACTCTATTCTTTCGATACGTGGTCATCTGGAAGCGCTATTTCCAAGCATGGAAGTGTCGCATTTATATTCTTTTGAAGTGAATACGAGATATACATGACACTTCGCAATGAATATTATATCTTATCATGAAACATAGAAGTGAGATGCGATATGGCGTTTTCAGAAGCATTAGAACTTTATTGCTACGATACGTAGACATCTGCAAACGCTATTTCCTAGCATGGAAGTGTCGCATTTACATTCTTGTGAAGTGAAATCGAGGTATACATGACACTTCGCAATTAATATTATACCTTATCATGAAACATAGAAGTGAGATGCGATATGGCGTTTTCAGAAGCATTAGACCTTTATTGCTACGATACGTAGACATCTGCAAACGCTATTTTCTAGCATGGAAGTGTCGCATTTACATTCTTGTGAAGTGAAATCGAGGTATACATGACACTTCGCAATGAATATTATACCATATCATGAAACATAGAAGTGAGATGCGATATGGCGTTTTCAGAAGCATTTGAACTTTATTGCTACGATACGTAGACATCTGCAAACGCTATTTCCTAGCATGGAAGTGTCGCATTTACATTCTTGTGAAGTGAAATCGAGGTATACATGACACTTCGCAATTAATATTATACCTTATCATGAAACATAGAAGTGAGATGCGATATGGCGTTTTCAGAAGCATTAGACCTTTATTGCTACGATACGTAGACATCTGCAAACGCTGTTTTCTAGCATGGAAGTGTCGCATTTACATTCCTGTGAAGTGAAATCGAGGTATACATGACACTTCGCAATTAATATTATACCTTATCATGAAACATAGAAGTGAGATGCGATATGGCGTTTTAAGAAGCATTAGAACTCTATTGCTACGATACGTAGGCATCTGCAAACGCTATTTCCTAGCATGGAAGTTTCGCATTTACATTCTTTTGAAGTGAATACGAGATATACATGAAACATCGGAATCAATATTATATCTTAACATGAAACATAGGAATGAGTTGCGATATCGCGTATTGAGCAGCATTAGAACACTATTGCTTCGATACGTAGACATCTGCAAGCGCTACTTCCTAGGAAGGAACTGCCGCTTTTACGTTCTTGTGATGTGAGTACGAGGTATACGTGACACTTCGCAATGAATATTATATCTTATCAAGAAACATAGAGATGCGATTTCGCGTTATAAGAAGCATTAGAACTCTATCGCAACGATACGTAGACATCTACAAACGCTATTTCCTAGCATGGAAGTTTAGCATTTACATTCTTTTGAAGTGAGAACGAGGTATACATGACGCTTCGCAATGAATATTATATCTTATCATGAAACGTAGAAGTGAGATGCGATATCGCGTTTTAAGAAGCACTGGAACACTATTGCTACGATACGCAGACATCTGCAAACGCAATTTCCTAGCATGGAAGTGTCGCATTTACATTCTTTTGAAGTGAATACGAGATATACATGACACTTCGCAAAGAATATTATATCTTATCACGAAGCATAGAAATGAGGTGCTATACCGCGGTTTGAGAAGCATTAGAACTCTATTGCTACGATACGTAGACATCTGCAAACGCTATTTCCTAGCATGGAAGTGCCACATTTACATTCTTTTGAAGATAATACGATGTATACATAACACTCCACAATGAATATTATATCTTATCACGAAACATAGAAATGAAATGCGACATCTCGTTTTAAGTAGCATTAGAACTCTATTGCTACGATACGTAGACATCTGCAAAGGCCATTTCCTAGCATGGAAATGTCGCACTTACATTCCATTGAAGTGAATACGAGGTATACATAACATTACACAATGAATATTATATCTTATTACGAAACATAGAAATGAAATACGACATCTCGTTTTAAGAAGCATTAGTACTCTATTGCTGTGATACGTAGACATCTGCAAACAATATTTCCTAGCAAGGAAGTGTCGCACTTACATCCTTTTGAAGTGACTACGAGCTATACATAACACTCCACAATGAATATTATATCTTATTACGAAACATAGAAATGAAATGCGACATCCCGTTTTAAGAAGCATAAGAGCACTATTGCTACGATACGTTGACATCTGCAAATGCTATTTCCTAGCATGGAAGGGTCGCGTTTACATTCTTTTGAAGTGAATACGAGGTATACATAACATTCCACAATGAATATTATGTCTTGTCACGAAACATAGAAATGAAATACGACTTCTCATTTTAAGAAGCATTAGAACTCTATTGCTACGATACGTAGACACCTGCAAACAATATATCCTAGCAAGGCAGTGTCGCATTTACATCCTTTTGAAGTGAATACGAGGTATACTTAACACTCCATAATGAATATTATATCTTATCACGAAACATAGAAATGAAATGCGACATCTCGTTTTAAGTAGCATTAGAACTCTATTGCTACGATACGTAGACATCTGCAAACGCTATTTCCTAGCATGGAAATGACGCACTTACATTCCATTGAAGTGAATACGAGGTATACATAACATTACACAATGAATATTATATATTATTACGAAACATAGAAATGAAATACGACATCTCGTTTGAAGAAGCATTAGTACTATATTGCTGTGATACGTAGACATCTGCAAACAGTATTTCCTATCAAGGAAGTGTCGCATTTACATTTTTGTGAAGTGAAATCGAGGTATACATGACACTTCGCAATGAAAATTATATCTTATCATGAAACATAGAAGTGAGATGCGACATCTCGTTTTAAGAAGCATTAGTACTCTATTGCTGTGATACGTAGACATCTACAAACAATATTTCCGAGCAAGGAAGAATCGCATTTACATTCTTGTTAAGTGAAATCGAGGTATACATGACACTTCGCAATGAATACTATATCTTATCATGAAACATAGGAATGAGTTGCAATATCGCGTTTTAAGAAGCATTGGAACTCTATTGCTACGATACGTAGACATCTGCAAACGCTATTTCCTAGCATGGAAGTGTCGCATTTACATTCTTTTGAAGTGAATACGAGATATACATGACACTTCGCAAAGAATATTATATCTTATCACGAAGCATAGAAATGAGGTGCTATACCGCGGTTTGAGAAGCATTAGAACTCTATTGCTACGATACGTAGACATCTGCAAACGCTATTTCCTAGCATGGAAGTGCCGCATTTACATTCTTTTGAAGATAATACGATGTATACATAACACTCCACAATGAATATTATATCTTATCACGAAACATAGAAATGAAATGCGACATCTCGTTTTAAGTAGCATTAGAACTCTATTGCTACGATACGTAGACATCTGCAAAGGCCATTTCCTAGCATGGAAATGTCGCACTTACATTCCATTGAAGTGAATACGAGGTATACATAACATTACACAATGAATATTATATCTTATTACGAAACATAGAAATGAAATACGACATCTCGTTTTAAGAAGCATTAGTACTCTATTGCTGTGATACGTAGACATCTGCAAACAATATTTCCTAGCAAGGAAGTGTCGCACTTACATCCTTTTGAAGTGACTACGAGCTATACATAACACTCCACAATGAATATTATATCTTATTACGAAACATAGAAATGAAATGCGACATCTCGTTTTAAGAAGCATAAGAGCACTATTGCTACGATACGTTGACATCTGCAAATGCTATTTCCTAGCATGGAAGGGTCGCGTTTACATTCTTTTGAAGTGAATACGAGGTATACATAACATTCCACAATGAATATTATGTCTTGTCACGAAACATAGAAATGAAATACGACTTCTCATTTTAAGAAGCATTAGAACTCTATTGCTACGATACGTAGTCATCTGCAAACGCTATTTCCTAGCATGGAAGTGTCGCATTTACATTATTTTGAAGTGAATACGAGGTATACATGACACTTCGCAATGAATACTATATCATATCATGAAACATAGAAATGAGGTGCTATATCGCGGTTTGGGAAGCATTAGAACTCTATTGCTAATATACGTAGATATCTGCAAACTCTATTTCCTGGCAAGGAAATGTCGCACTTACATTCCATTGAAGTGAATACGAGGTATACATAACATTACACAATGAATATTATAACTTATTACGAAACGTAGAAATGAAATGCGACACCTCGTTTTAAGAAGCATTAGAACTCTATTGCTACGATACGTAGACACCTGCAAACAATATATCCTAGCAAGGCAGTGTCGCATTTACATCCTTTTGAAGTGAATACGAGGTATACTTAACACTCCATAATGAATATTATATCTTATCACGAAACATAGAAATGAAATGCGACATCTCGTTTTAAGTAGCATTAGAACTCTATTGCTACGATACGTAGACATCTGCAAACGCTATTTCCTAGCATGGAAATGACGCACTTACATTCCATTGAAGTGAATACGAGGTATACATAACATTACACAATGAATATTATATATTATTACGAAACATAGAAATGAAATACGACATCTCGTTTGAAGAAGCATTAGTACTATATTGCTGTGATACGTAGACATCTGCAAACAGTATTTCCTATCAAGGAAGTGTCGCATTTACATTTTTGTGAAGTGAAATCGAGGTATACATGACACTTCGCAATGAATACTATATCTTATCATGAAACATAGGAATGAGTTGCAATATCGCGTTTTAAGAAGCATTGGAACTCTATTGCTACGATACGTAGACATCTGCAAACGCTATTTCCTAGCATGGAAGTGTCGCATTTACATTCTTTTGAAGTGAATACGAGATATACATGACACTTCGCAAAGAATATTATATCTTATCACGAAGCATAGAAATGAGGTGCTATACCGCGGTTTGAGAAGCATTAGAACTCTATTGCTACGATACGTAGACATCTGCAAACGCTATTTCCTAGCATGGAAGTGCCGCATTTACATTCTTTTGAAGATAATACGATGTATACATAACACTCCACAATGAATATTATATCTTATCACGAAACATAGAAATGAAATGCGACATCTCGTTTTAAGTAGCATTAGAACTCTATTGCTACGATACGTAGACATCTGCAAAGGCCATTTCCTAGCATGGAAATGTCGCACTTACATTCCATTGAAGTGAATACGAGGTATACATAACATTACACAATGAATATTATATCTTATTACGAAACATAGAAATGAAATACGACATCTCGTTTTAAGAAGCATTAGTACTCTATTGCTGTGATACGTAGACATCTGCAAACAATATTTCCTAGCAAGGAAGTGTCGCACTTACATCCTTTTGAAGTGACTACGAGCTATACATAACACTCCACAATGAATATTATATCTTATTACGAAACATAGAAATGAAATGCGACATCTCGTTTTAAGAAGCATAAGAGCACTATTGCTACGATACGTTGACATCTGCAAATGCTATTTCCTAGCATGGAAGGGTCGCGTTTACATTCTTTTGAAGTGAATACGAGGTATACATAACATTCCACAATGAATATTATGTCTTGTCACGAAACATAGAAATGAAATACGACTTCTCATTTTAAGAAGCATTAGAACTCTATTGCTACGATACGTAGTCATCTGCAAACGCTATTTCCTAGCATGGAAGTGTCGCATTTACATTATTTTGAAGTGTATACGAGGTATACATGACACTTCGCAATGAATACTATATCATATCATGAAACATAGAAATGAGGTGCTATATCGCGGTTTGGGAAGCATTAGAACTCTATTGCTAATATACGTAGATATCTGCAAACTCTATTTCCTGGCAAGGAAATGTCGCACTTACATTCCATTGAAGTGAATACGAGGTATACATAACATTACACAATGAATATTATAACTTATTACGAAACGTAGAAATGAAATGCGACACCTCGTTTTAAGAAGCATTAGAACTCTATTGCTACGATACGTAGACACCTGCAAACAATATATCCTAGCAAGGCAGTGTCGCATTTACATCCTTATGAAGTGAATACGAGGTATACTTAACACTCCATAATGAATATTATATCTTATCACGAAACATAGAAATGAAATGCGACATCTCGTTTTAAGTAGCATTAGAACTCTATTGCTACGATACGTAGACATCTGCAAACGCTATTTCCTAGCATGGAAATGACGCACTTACATTCCATTGAAGTGAATACGAGGTATACATAACATTACACAATGAATATTATATATTATTACGAAACATAGAAATGAAATACGACATCTCGTTTGAAGAAGCATTAGTACTATATTGCTGTGATACGTAGACATCTGCAAACAGTATTTCCTATCAAGCAAGTGTCGCATTTACATTTTTGTGAAGTGAAATCGAGGTATACATGACACTTCGCAATGAAAATTATATCTTATCATGAAACATAGAAGTGAGATGCGACATCTCGTTTTAAGAAGCATTAGTACTCTATTGCTGTGATACGTAGACATCTACAAACAATATTTCCGAGCAAGGAAGAATCGCATTTACATTCTTGTTAAGTGAAATCGAGGTATACATGACACTTCGCAATGAATACTATATCTTATCATGAAACATAGGAATGAGTTGCAATATCGCGTTTTAAGAAGCATTGGAACTCTATTGCTACGATACGTAGACATCTGCAAACGCTATTTCCTAGCATGGAAGTGTCGCATTTACATTCTTTTGAAGTGAATACGAGATATACATGACACTTCGCAAAGAATATTATATCTTATCACGAAGCATAGAAATGAGGTGCTATACCGCGGTTTGAGAAGCATTAGAACTCTATTGCTACGATACGTAGACATCTGCAAACGCTATTTCCTAGCATGGAAGTGCCGCATTTACATTCTTTTGAAGATAATACGATGTATACATAACACTCCACAATGAATATTATATCTTATCACGAAACATAGAAATGAAATGCGACATCTCGTTTTAAGTAGCATTAGAACTCTATTGCTACGATACGTAGACATCTGCAAAGGCCATTTCCTAGCATGGAAATGTCGCACTTACATTCCATTGAAGTGAATACGAGGTATACATAACATTACACAATGAATATTATATCTTATTACGAAACATAGAAATGAAATACGACATCTCGTTTTAAGAAGCATTAGTACTCTATTGCTGTGATACGTAGACATCTGCAAACAATATTTCCTAGCAAGGAAGTGTCGCACTTACATCCTTTTGAAGTGACTACGAGCTATACATAACACTCCACAATGAATATTATATCTTATTACGAAACATAGAAATGAAATGCGACATCTCGTTTTAAGAAGCATAAGAGCACTATTGCTACGATACGTTGACATCTGCAAATGCTATTTCCTAGCATGGAAGGGTCGCGTTTACATTCTTTTGAAGTGAATACGAGGTATACATAACATTCCACAATGAATATTATGTCTTGTCACGAAACATAGAAATGAAATACGACTTCTCATTTTAAGAAGCATTAGAACTCTATTGCTACGATACGTAGTCATCTGCAAACGCTATTTCCTAGCATGGAAGTGTCGCATTTACATTATTTTGAAGTGTATACGAGGTATACATGACACTTCGCAATGAATACTATATCATATCATGAAACATAGAAATGAGGTGCTATATCGCGGTTTGGGAAGCATTAGAACTCTATTGCTAATATACGTAGATATCTGCAAACTCTATTTCCTGGCAAGGAAATGTCGCACTTACATTCCATTGAAGTGAATACGAGGTATACATAACATTACACAATGAATATTATAACTTATTACGAAACGTAGAAATGAAATGCGACACCTCGTTTTAAGAAGCATTAGAACTCTATTGCTACGATACGTAGACACCTGCAAACAATATATCCTAGCAAGGCAGTGTCGCATTTACATCCTTTTGAAGTGAATACGAGGTATACTTAACACTCCATAATGAATATTATATCTTATCACGAAACATAGAAATGAAATGCGACATCTCGTTTTAAGTAGCATTAGAACTCTATTGCTACGATACGTAGACATCTGCAAACGCTATTTCCTAGCATGGAAATGACGCACTTACATTCCATTGAAGTGAATACGAGGTATACATAACATTACACAATGAATATTATATATTATTACGAAACATAGAAATGAAATACGACATCTCGTTTGAAGAAGCATTAGTACTATATTGCTGTGATACGTAGACATCTGCAAACAGTATTTCCTATCAAGCAAGTGTCGCATTTACATTTTTGTGAAGTGAAATCGAGGTATACATGACACTTCGCAATGAAAATTATATCTTATCATGAAACATAGAAGTGAGATGCGACATCTCGTTTTAAGAAGCATTAGTACTCTATTGCTGTGATACGTAGACATCTACAAACAATATTTCCGAGCAAGGAAGAATCGCATTTACATTCTTGTTAAGTGAAATCGAGGTATACATGACACTTCGCAATGAATACTATATCTTATCATGAAACATAGGAATGAGTTGCAATATCGCGTTTTAAGAAGCATTGGAACTCTATTGCTACGATACGTAGACATCTGCAAACGCTATTTCCTAGCATGGAAGTGTCGCATTTACATTCTTTTGAAGTGAATACGAGATATACATGACACTTCGCAAAGAATATTATATCTTATCACGAAGCATAGAAATGAGGTGCTATACCGCGGTTTGAGAAGCATTAGAACTCTATTGCTACGATACGTAGACATCTGCAAACGCTATTTCCTAGCATGGAAGTGCCGCATTTACATTCTTTTGAAGATAATACGATGTATACATAACACTCCACAATGAATATTATATCTTATCACGAAACATAGAAATGAAATGCGACATCTCGTTTTAAGTAGCATTAGAACTCTATTGCTACGATACGTAGACATCTGCAAAGGCCATTTCCTAGCATGGAAATGTCGCACTTACATTCCATTGAAGTGAATACGAGGTATACATAACATTACACAATGAATATTATATCTTATTACGAAACATAGAAATGAAATACGACATCTCGTTTTAAGAAGCATTAGTACTCTATTGCTGTGATACGTAGACATCTGCAAACAATATTTCCTAGCAAGGAAGTGTCGCACTTACATCCTTTTGAAGTGACTACGAGCTATACATAACACTCCACAATGAATATTATATCTTATTACGAAACATAGAAATGAAATGCGACATCTCGTTTTAAGAAGCATAAGAGCACTATTGCTACGATACGTTGACATCTGCAAATGCTATTTCCTAGCATGGAAGGGTCGCGTTTACATTCTTTTGAAGTGAATACGAGGTATACATAACATTCCACAATGAATATTATGTCTTGTCACGAAACATAGAAATGAAATACGACTTCTCATTTTAAGAAGCATTAGAACTCTATTGCTACGATACGTAGTCATCTGCAAACGCTATTTCCAAGCATGGAAGTGTCGCATTTACATTATTTTGAAGTGAATACGAGGTATACATGACACTTCGCAATGAATACTATATCATATCATGAAACATAGAAATGAGGTGCTATATCGCGGTTTGGGAAGCATTAGAACTCTATTGCTAATATACGTAGATATCTGCAAACTCTATTTCCTGGCAAGGAAATGTCGCACTTACATTCCATTGAAGTGAATACGAGGTATACATAACATTACACAATGAATATTATAACTTATTACGAAACGTAGAAATGAAATGCGACACCTCGTTTTAAGAAGCATTAGAACTCTATTGCTACGATACGTAGACACCTGCAAACAATATATCCTAGCAAGGCAGTGTCGCATTTACATCCTTTTGAAGTGAATACGAGGTATACTTAACACTCCATAATGAATATTATATCTTATCACGAAACATAGAAATGAAATGCGACATCTCGTTTTAAGTAGCATTAGAACTCTATTGCTACGATACGTAGACATCTGCAAACGCTATTTCCTAGCATGGAAATGACGCACTTACATTCCATTGAAGTGAATACGAGGTATACATAACATTACACAATGAATATTATATATTATTACGAAACATAGAAATGAAATACGACATCTCGTCTGAAGAAGCATTAGTACTATATTGCTGTGATACGTAGACATCTGCAAACGCTATTTCCTAGCATGGAAGTATAGCATTTACATTCTTTTGAAGTGAAGACGAGATGTACATGACACTTCGCAATGAATATTATATCTTATCATGAAACATAGGAATGAGTTGCGATATCGCGTTTTGAGAAGCATTAGAACTCTATTGCTACGATACGTAGACATCTGCAAACATTGTTTCCTAGGAAGGAAGTGTCGCATTTACATTCTTTTGAAGTGAATACGAGGTATACATAAAACACCATAATGAATATTATATCTTATCATGAAACATAGAAGTGAGAGGCGATATCGCGTTTTAAGAAGCACTAGAACTCTATTGCCACGATACGTAGACATCTGCAAACTCTATTTCCTAGCATGGAAGTGTCGCATTTACATTCTTTAGAAGTGAATACGAGGTATACATAACATTCCACAATGAATATTATATCTTATTACGAAACATAGAAATGAAATACGGCTTCTCGTTTTAAGAAGCATTAGAACTCTATAGCTACGATACGTAGACATCTGCAAACATTGTTTCCTAGGAAGGAAGTGTCACATTTACATTCTTTTGAAGTGAATACGAGGTATACATGACACTTCGCAATGAATATTATATCTTATCATGAAACATAGAAGTGAGATGCGACATCTCGTTTTAAGAAGTATTAGAACTCTATTCTTTCGATACGTGGTCATCTGGAAACGCTATTTCGTAGCACGGAAGTGTCGTATTTACATTCTGTTGAAGTGAATACGAGGTATCTATAGCACTCCACAATGAATATTATACCTTATCACGATACATAGAAATGAAATGCGACATCTCGTTTTGAGTAGCACTAGACCTCTATTGCTACGATACGTAGACATCTGCAAAGGCTATTTCCTAGCATGGAAGTGTCGCATTTACATTCTTTTGAAGTGAATACGAGGTATACATGACACTTCGCAATGAATATTATATCTTATCATGAAACATAGAAGTGAGATGCGATATCGCGTCTTAAGAAGCATTAGAACTCTATTGCTACGATACGTAGACATCTGCAAACACTATCTCCTAGCATGGAAGTTTAGCACTTACATTCCTTTAAAGTGAAAACGAGATGTACATGACACTTCGCAATGAATATTGTATCTTATCATGAAACATAGAAGTGAGATGCGATATCGCGTCTTAAGAAGCATTAGAACTCTATTGCTACGATACGTAGACATCTGCAAACACTATTTCCTAGCATGGAAGTTTAGCACTTACATTCCTTTGAAGTGAAAACGAGATGTACATGACACTTCGCAATGAATATTGTATCTTATCATGAAACATAGAAGTGAGATGCGATATGGCGTTTTAAGAAGCATTAGAACTCCATTGCTACGATACGTAGACATCTGCAAACGCTATTTCCTAGCATGGAAGTATAGCATTTACATCCTTTGAAGTGAAGACGAGATGTACATGACACTTCGCAATGAATATTATATCTTATCATGAAACATAGGAATGAGTTGCGATATCGCGTTTTGAGAAGCATTAGAACTCTATTGCTACGATACGTAGACATCTGCAAACATTGTTTCCTAGGAAGGAAGTGTCGCATTTACATTCTTTTGAAGTGAATACGAGGTATACATAACACTCCATAATGAATATTATATCTTATCATGAAACATAGAAGTGAGAGGCGATATCGCGTTTTAAGAAGTACTAGAACTCTATTGCTACGATGCGTAGACATCTGCAAATGTTATTTCCTAGCAAGGAAGTGCCGCATTTACATTCTTTAGAAGTGAATACGAGGTATACATAACATTCCACAATGAATATTATATCTTATTACGAAACATAGAAATGAAATACGGCTTCTCGTTTTAAGAAGCATTAGAACTCTATTGCTACGATACGTAGACATCTGCAAACATTGTTTCCTATGAAGGAAGTGTCGCATTTACATTCTTTTGAAGTGAATACGAGGTATACATAACACACCATAATGAATATTATATCCTATCATGAAACATAGAAGTGAGAGGCGATATCGCGTTTTAAGAAGCACTAGAACTATATTGCTACGATGCGTAGACATCTGCAAACGTTATTTCCTAGCAAGGAAGTGTCGCATTTACATTCTTTTGAAGTGAATACGAGGTATACATAACATTCCACAGTGAATATTATATCTTATTACGAAACATAGAAATGAAATACGACTTCTCGTTTTAAGAAGCATTAGAACTCTATTGCTACGATACGTTGACATCTGCAAACGCCATTTCCTAGCATGGAAGTGTCGCATTTACATTCTTTTGAAGTGAATACGAGGTATACATGACACTTCGTAATAAATATTATATTTTATCATGAAACATAGAAGTGAGATGCGATATCGCGTTCTAAGAAGCATTAGAACTCCATTGCTACGATACGTAGACATCTGCAAACAATATTTCCTAGCAAGAAAGTGTCGCATTTACATTCTTTTGAAGTGAATACGAGGTATACATGACACTTCGCAATGTATATTATATCTTATCATGAAACATAGAAGTGAGATGCGATATCGCGTTTTAAGAAGCATTAGAACTCTATTCCTACGATACGTAGACATCTGCAAACGCTATTTCCTAGCATGGAAGTATAGCATTTACATTCTTTTGAAGTGAAGACGAGATGTACATGACACTTCGCAATGAATATTATATCTTACCATGAAACATAGGAATGAGTTGCGATATCGCGTTTTGAGAAGCATTAGAACTCTATTGCTACGATACGTAGACATCTGCAAACATTGTTTCCTAGGAAGGAAGTGTCGCATTTACATTCTTTTGAAGTGAATACGAGGTATACATAACACTCCATAATGAATATTATATCTTATCATGAAACATAGAAGTGAGAGGCGATATTGCGTTTTAAGAAGCACTAGAACTCTATTGCTACGATGCGTAGACATCTGCAAATGTTATTTCCTAGCAAGGAAGTGCCGCATTTACATTCTTTAGAAGTGAATACGAGGTATACATAACATTCCACAATGAATATTATATCTTATTACGAAACATAGAAATGAAATACGGCTTCTCGTTTTAAGAAGCATTAGAACTCTATTGCTACGATACGTAGACATCTGCAAACATTGTTTCCTATGAAGGAAGTGTCGCATTTACATTCTTTTGAAGTGAATACGAGGTATACATAACACACCATAATGAATATTATATCTTATCATGAAACATAGAAGTGAGAGGCGATATCGCGTTTTAAGAAGCACTAGAACTATATTGCTACGATGCGTAGACATCTGCAAACGATATTTCCTAGCAAGGAAGTGTCGCATTTACATTCTTTTGAAGTGAATACGAGGTATACATAACATTCCACAGTGAATATTATATCTTATTACGAAACATAGAAATGAAATACGACTTCTCGTTTTAAGAAGCATTAGAACTCTATTGCTACGATACGTTGACATCTGCAAACGCCATTTCCTAGCATGGAAGTGTCGCATTTACATTCTTTTGAAGTGAGTACGAGGTATACATGACACTTCGTAATAAATATTATATTTTATCATGAAACATAGAAGTGAGATGCGATATCGCGTTCTAAGAAGCATTAGAACTCTATTGCTACGATACGTAGACATCTGCAAACAATATTTCCTAGCAAGAAAGTGTCGCATTTACATTCTTTTGAAGTGAATTCGAGGTATACATGACACTTCGCAATGAATATTATATCTTATCATGAAACATAGAAGTGAGATGCGATATCGCGTTTTAAGAAGCATTAGAACTCTATTCCTACGATGCGTAGACATCTGCAAATGTTACATCCTAGCAAGGAAGTGTCGCATTTACATTCTTTTGAAGTGAATACGAGGTATACATGACACTTCGCAATGAATATTATATCTTATCATGAAGCATAGAAGTGAGATGCGATATCGCGTCTTTAGAAGCATTAGAACTCTATTGCTACGATACGTTGACATCTGCAAATGTTATTTCCTAGCAAGGAAGTGTCGCATTTACATTCTTTTGAAGTGAATACGAGGTATACCTAACACTCCACAATGAATATTATATCTTATCACGAAACATAGAAATGAAATGCGATATCTCGTTTTATGTAGCATTAGAACTCTACTGCTACGATACGTAGACATCTGCAAACGCTATTTCCTAGCGTGGAAGTGTCGCATTTACATTCTTTTGAAGTTAATACGAGGTATACATGACACTTCGCAATGAATATTATATCTTATCATGAAACATAGAAGTGAGATGCGATATCGGGTTTTAAGAAGCATTAGAACTCTATTGCTACGATACGTAGACATCTGCAAACGCTCTTTCCTAGCATGGAAGTGTCACATTTGCATTCTTCTGAAGTGAATACGAGATATACATGACACTTCGCAATGAATATTATATCTTATCATGAAACATAGAAGTGAGATGCGATATCGCGATTTAAGAAGCACAAGAACTCTATTGCCACGATACGTAGACACCTGCAAACTCTATTTCCTAGCATGGAAGTGTCGCATTTACATTCTGTTGAAGTGAATACGAGGTATCTATAGCACTCCACAATGAATATTATACCTTATCACGATACATAGAAATGAAATGCGACATCTCGTTTTGAGTAGCACTAGACCTCTATTGCTACGATACGTAGACATCTGCAAAGGCTATTTCCTAGCATGGAAGTGTCGCATTTACATTCTTTTGAAGTGAATACGAGGTATACATGACACTTCGCAATGAATATTATATCTTATCATGAAACATAGAAGTGAGATGCGATATCGCGTCTTAAGAAGCATTAGAACTCTATTGCTACGATACGTAGACATCTGCAAACACTATCTCCTAGCATGGAAGTTTAGCACTTACATTCCTTTAAAGTGAAAACGAGATGTACATGACACTTCGCAATGAATATTGTATCTTATCATGAAACATAGAAGTGAGATGCGATATCGCGTCTTAAGAAGCATTAGAACTCTATTGCTACGATACGTAGACATCTGCAAACACTATTTCCTAGCATGGAAGTTTAGCACTTACATTCCTTTAAAGTGAAAACGAGATGTACATGACACTTCGCAATGAATATTGTATCTTATCATGAAACATAGAAGTGAGATGCGATATGGCGTTTTAAGAAGCATTAGAACTCCATTGCTACGATACGTAGACATCTGCAAACGCTATTTCCTTGCATGGAAGTATAGCATTTACATTCTTTTGAAGTGAATACGAGGTATACATAACATTCCACAATGAATATTATATCTTATTACGAAACATAGAAATGAAATACGGCTTCTCGTTTTAAGAAGCATTAGAACTCTATTGCTACGATACGTTGACATCTGCAAACGCCATTTCCTAGCAAGGAAGTGTCGCATTTACATTCTTTTGAAGTGAATATGAGCTATACATGACACTTCGCAATGAATATTATATCTTATCATCAAACATAGAAATGAGATGCGATATCGCGTTTTAAGAAGCGTTAGAACTCTATTGCTACGATACGTAGACATCTGCAAACGCTACTTCCAAGCAAGGAAGTGTCGCATTTACATTCATTTGAAGTGATAACGAGGTATACATGATACTTCGGAATGGATATTATATCTTATCATGAAATATAGGATTGAGATGCGATATCGCGTTTTAAGATGCATTAGAGCACTATTGCCTCGATACGTAGATATCTGCAAACGCTATTTCCTAGCAAGGAAGTGTCGCATTTACATTCATTAGAAGTGTAGGCAGGTATACATGCTACTACACAATGAATATTATATCTTATCATGAAACATAGAAATGAGATGCGATATCGCGTTTTAAGAAACATTAAAACTCTGTTGCTTCGATACGTAGACATCTGGAAACGTAATTTCCTAGAAAGGAAGTGTCGCATTTACATTCTCTTGAGAGGAGTACGATGTATACATGGCACTTCGCAATGGATATTATATCTAATGATGAAACATAGAAATGAGATACGATATGGCGTAGATATCAGATACGTAGATATCTGCAAACCTTATTTCCTAGCAAGGAAGTGTCGCATTTACATTCTTTTGAAGTGAATACGAGGTGTCACGTCCGGCGAAACTATTTTCCGTCGCTCCGGAGGCTTTACGACACGAGCCTATTTTTCGGTAATTCGGTCCGCGGGAACGCGTTAAGACCGGGTTCGACAATTTCGGCTGACGCGACACTAGCGAAAAACTTCTCTCTCGATTTGTACGTAGAAACGGCGTGGAGGATCGTTCGCTGGGATCGTAGCGGATTTCGTTCTGTTGGCTGCTACGGAAATCTCGATCAGTCGCCAGCGAAGTTGAGGACGGCGGTCGGAATTCAGCGATGATGCTGAATGTGGCAGAATCGGCGTGATGCGTCGTGGTGTCTGGATCGGAAGCGTCGACGGTCGCTTCGAAAAGCGGCGTCTGGACTGGTGCGAAGGCAGGTCGCTGGTATGCGACGACTCTCGGAACGCCCTCCAAATATTCGCGCACAGGTGATCGTATGAAATTCTTCCTACTCGCACGTCGCGTTCTTCGCAAACCGGAAGCACGATTCATTCCCCAGGTTTTTCTGTACTTTCGACTAAGATCTGAAGGATGGGCGGCGGTCTCAACGTCACAAAGCCGATTTCTATACTCCTTCAATTTGATGAACAGCAACCCCAGTTGTATGGAAGAACCCGTGGAAGAATTCGTAGTTAAATGTAATGTTAAAAGTAGAACTAGTATTGTAAACACTTGATAAAATTAATGGATGTGGAAATAGTAGACTTGGTAAAAGAACTTGTACTTGGATATAGTAAAAGTAAAAATAAAATATATTCAAGGTTTAAAGTATACAAGAACTGGAATTATTCTAAGACTAAGACTAAGTTAAAATGGAAATAGAAATACGATGCCTGAACCCCACATTGAGGTGGCTAACGATCTAGAACTAGACGTTTCGACTCCTCGGTAGGAGATCTCGAGTCAGAGTGTGTGCTCTGGAGACGCGTCTCTGACCTCCTCGGTTCGCGGGGCGCTACGGTCGCGGACGCTCGCGGTAGGGAGATCGCGGTCCCGCGAGTGTGGGACTCGCGTCTCGAGGCGGAGAGCGCGCGGTCCAGCGAGTGGGGACTCGCGGCTCGTGGTGGGGCTAGCGGCGCATGCCGCTGGCCGGACGCATCTTACTTAGTGTAACTTAGATCTAGGAATTCTTATATATGCGTCATGATATGGTATGTATGTACTAGCTTAGAAGTAATATAAAGGTTCTAGCAGATCCTGTTCCCGGAATTGGAAAAGACCCCATTCAGGTGATGGGCTGCGGCTACGTCTTCCTGCAGGACGGAATCCTCGGTGCGAGGGAGATAGGGCTGCCCGTCCTTGGTGCGGGCGAGACAGGTATACTCGGTGGTGCGAGTGAGACACTGGTGCCCGGTACGAGCGAGACAGGTATACTCGGCGGTGCGAGTGAGGCAGCGGAACTCGGTGTGAGTGAGCGCGTACAGGTATGCGCGCGCGAAGACTTCCAGTTGCTGGTTCTGCAGGCGAGTTTGGCTGGTTGCATGCGTCCAGGGGTTGATGATAGGGGGAGCGAGCAGGTTCCTTTCTAGGAAATTACGTTATCAGATATCTCTGTATCGAAGCTATAGAGTACTAATGCCCCTTAAAACGCGATACCGCATCTCATTTCTATGTTTCATGATAGGATATAATATACATTGCGAAGTGTCATGTATACCTCGTATTCACAACAACTGAATGTAAATGCGACACTTCCTTGCTAGGAAATAGTGTTTCCATATGTCTACGCATCGTAGCAATAGAGTTCTAATGCTTCTTAAATCGCGATATCGCATCTCACTTCTATGTTTCGTGATATAATCTAATATTTATTGTGGAGTGTTATGTATACCTTGTATTCACTTAAAAGAATATAAATGCGACACTTCCTTCCTAGGAAATAGCGTTTTCAGATGTCTGCGTATCGATGCAATAGAGTTCTAATGCTTGAAAAAACGCGATATCGCAACTCACTTCTATGCTTCATGATAAGTTATAATATTCATTGCGAAGTGTCATGTATACCTCGTATTCACTTCAAATGAATGTAAGTGCGACACTTCCTTGCTTGGAAGTAGCGTTTGCAGATGTCTACGTATCGTAGCAATAGGGTTCTAACGCTTCTTAAAACGCGATATCGCATCTCAATCCTATATTTCATGATAAGATATAATATCCATTCCGAAGTATCATGTATACCTCGTATTCACTTCAAATGAATGTAAATGCGACACATCCTTGCTTGGAAGTAGCGTTTGCAGATGTCTACGTATCGTAGCAATAGGGTTCTAACGCTTCTTAAAACGCGATATCGCATCTCATTTCTATGTTTTATGATAAGATATGATATTCATTGCGAAGTAGCATGTATACCTGCCTACACTTCTAATGAATGTAAATGCGACACTTCCTTGCTAGGAAATAGCGTTTGCAGATATCTACGTATCGAGGCAATAGTGCTCTAATGCATCTTAAAACGCGATATCGCATCTCAATCCTATATTTCATGATAAGACATAATATCCATTCCGAAGTATCATGTATACCTCGTATTCACTTCAAATGAATGTAAATGCGACACTTCCTTGCTTGGAAGTAGCGTTTGCAGATGCCTACGTATCGTAGCAATTGAGTTCTAACGCTTCTTAAAACGTGATATCGCATCTCATTTCTATGTTTGATGATAAGATATAATATTCATTGCGAAGTGTCATGTATAGCTCATATTCACTTCAAAAGAATGTAAATGCGACACTTCCTTGCTAGGAAATGGCGTTGGCAGATGTCTTCGTATCGTAGAAATTTATTTCTGACACTTCATAAAACGCGATATCGCATCTCATTTCTAAGTTTCATGATAAGATATAATATTCATTGCGAAGTGTCATGTAAGCTTCCTATTCACCTCAAAAGAATGTAAATGCGATACTTCCTTGCAAGGTAATAGCGTTTGCAAATGTCTACGTATCGAAGCAATAGAGTTCTAAAGCTTCTTAAAACACGATATCGCATCTCATTGCTATGTATTATGACAAGATCTATTATTCATTGCGAAGTGTCACTTATAAGTATAACCTCGTATTAGGTATAACCTCGTATTCACTTCAAATATATGTAAATGCGACTCTTCCTTGCTGGGAAATAGCGTTTGCAGATGTCTTCGTATCGTAGAAATAGAATTCTAATACTGCTTAAAACGCGATATCGCATTTCACTTCTATGTTTCATGAGAAGATATAATATTCATTGGGAAGTGTCATGTATTCCTCGTATTCACATATAAAGAATGTAAATGCGACACTTCCTTGCAAGGTAATAGCGTTTGCAAATGTCTACGCATCGAAGCAATAGTGTTCTAAAGCATCTTAAAACACGATATCGCATCTCATTTCTATGTTTCATGATAAGATATAATATTCATTGCGAAGTGTCATGTATACCTCGTATTCACTTTATAAGAATGTAAATGCGACTATTCCTTGCTATGAAATAGCGTTTGCAGATGTCTACGTATCGTAGCAATAGAGTTCTTATGCCGCTTAATTCGCGATATCGCAACTGATTTCTATGTTTCATGATAAGGTATAATATTCTTTGCGATGTGTCATGTATAACTCCTATTTACTTCAAAAGAATGTAAATGCGACACTTTCTTGCTTGGAAATAGCGTTTGCAGAGTTCTACGTATCGTAGCAATAGATTTCTAATGCTTCTTAAAACGGGATATCGCATCTCATTTCTATGTTTTATGATAAGATCTATTATTCATTGCGAAGTGTCACTTATACCTCGTATTCACTTCAAAAGAATGTAAATACGACACTTCCTTCCTAGGAAATAGCGTTTGCATATGTCTACGTATCGTAGCAAAGAGTTCTAATGCTTTTTAAATCGCGATATCGCATCTCATTTTAATGTTTCATGATAAGATGTAATATTCATTGTGGAGTGTTAGGTAAACCTCGCGTTCACTTCAGAAGAATGTAAATGCGACACTTCCTTGCTAGGAAATAGCGTTTGCATATGTCTACGTATCGTAGCAACAGCGATCTGACACTTCTTAAAACGCGATATCGCATCTCATTCCTATGTTTCATGATAAGATATAATATACATTGCGAAGTGTCATGTATGCCTCGTATTCACATCAAAAGAATGTAAGTGCGACACTTCCTTGCTAGGAAATAGAGTATCCAGATATCTACGCACCGTAGCAATAGATTTCTAATGCTTCTTAAAACGGGATATCGCATCTCATTCCTATGTTTCATGATAAGGTATAATATGCATTGCGAAGTGTTACGTACACCTCCTATTCACTTCAAAAGAATGTAAATGCGTCACTTCCTTGCTAGGAAATAGCGTTTGCAGAGGTCTACGTATCGTAGCAATAGAGTTCTAACGCTTCTTAAAACGCGATATCGCATATCATATCTATGTTTCATGATAAGATATAATATTCATTGCGTAGTTTCACTTATACCTCGTATCCGCTTCAACTGAATGTAAATGTGACACTTCCTTTCTAGGAAATATCGTTTGCAAATGTCTAAGTATCGAAGCAATACAGATCTAATGCTTCCCAAAACGAGATATCGCATCTCCTTTCTATGTTTCATGATAAGATATAACATTCATTGCGGGGTGTTATGCATAGCTCGTATTCACTGCAAAAGAATGTAAATGCGGCACTTCCTAGCAAGGAAGTAGCGTTTGCAGATGTCTACGTATCGTAGAAATAGAGTTCTGATGCTTCTCAAAACGCGATATCGCATCTCATTTCTATGTTTCATGATAAGATGTAATATTCATTGCGGAGTGGCATGTATACCTCGTCTACACTTGCAATGAATGTAAATGCGACACATTCTTGCTAGGAAATAGCGTTTGCATGTGTCTACGTATCGTACCAATAGAGTTCTAATGCTTCTCAAAACGCGATATCGCATCTCATTTCTATGCTTCATGACAAGATATAATATTCGTTGCGAAGTGTCATGTATACCTCGTACTCACGTCAAAAGAATGTAAATGCGTCACTTCCTTGCTAGGAGAAAGCGTCTACATATATCTACGTATCGAAGCAATAGTGTTTTAATGCTTCTTAAGACGAGATATAGCATCTCATTTCTATGTTTCATGATAAGGTATAATATTCATTGCGAAGTGTCATGTATACCGCCTATTCACTTCAAAAGAATGTTAATGCGACACTTCCTTGCTAGGAAATAGCGTTTGCAGACGTCTACGTATCGAGGCAATAGTGCTCTAATGCTTCTTAAAACGCGATATCGTATCCCATTTCTATGATTCATGATAAGATATAATATCCATTCCGAAGTGTCATGTATACCACGTATTCACTTCAAAAGAATGTAAATGCGACACTTCCTTGCTAGGAAATAACGTTTGCAGATGTCTCCGTACCGAAGCAATAGATTTCTATTACTTCTTAAAACGGGATACCGCATCTCATTTCTATGTTTCATAACAAGATATAATATTCATTGCGAAGTGTCATGTATTCCTCGTATTCACATCTAAAGAATGAAAATGCGACACTTCCTTGCTAGATAATAACGTTTGCAAATGTCTACGTATCGAAGTAATAGAGTTCTAAAGTCTCTTAAAGCACGATATCGCTTCTCATTTCTATGTTTCATGATAAGATCTATTATTCATTGCGAAGTGTCACTTATACCTCGCATACACTTCAAATGAATGTAAATGCGACACTTTCTTGCTAGGAAACAGCGTTTGCAGATGTCTATGTATCGAAGCAATAGAGCTCTAATGCTTCTTAAAACGCGATATCGCATCTCATTTCTATGTTTCATGATAAGATATAATATCCATTCCGAAGTGTCATGTATACCTCGTATTCACTTCAAATGAATGAGGATGCGACACATCCTAGCTAGGAAGTAGCGTTTGCAGATGTCTACGTATCGAGGCAATAGTGCTCTAATGCTTCTTAAATCGCGATATCGTATCTCATTTCTATGTCACATGATAAGATATAATATTCATTGTGGAGTGTTATGTATACCTCGTATTCACTTCAAAAGAATGTAAACGCGACACTTGCTTGCCAGAAAATAGCGTTTGCAGATATCTACGTATCGAAGCAATAGTTTTCTAATGCTTCTTAAATCGTCATATCGCATCTCATATCTAGCTTTCATGATAAGATATAATATTCATTGCGAAGTGTCATGTATACCTCGTATTCCTTTCAAAAGAATGTAAATACGACACTACCTTGCTAGGAAGTAGCGTTTGCTGATGTGTACGTATCGAAGCAGTAGGGATCTAATGCTTCTTAAATCGCCATATCGCTTCTCATTCCTATGTTTCAGATAATATATAATATTCACTATTCGCATACTCTTCAAATGAATGTAAATGCGACACTTCCTTGCTAGGAAATAGCGTTTGCAGATACCTACGTATCGAAGCAGTAGAGTTCTAATGCTTCTTAAATCGCCATATTGCATCTCATATCAATGTTTCTTGATAAGATATAATATTCATTGTGGAGTGTTATGTATACCTCGTACCCACTTCAAAAGAATGTAAATGCGACACTTCCTCGCTAGGAAATAGCGTTCGCAGATGTCTACGTATCGAAGCAATAGAGTTCCAATTCTTCCTTTAAAAACGCAATATCACTACTAATTACTATGTTTCATGATAATATATAGTATTCAGTGTGGAGTGTTATGTATACCTCGTATACACTTCAAAAGAATGTAAATGCGATACTTCCTTGCTAGGAAACAGCGTTTGCTGATGTCTACGTATCGAAGCAATAGAGTTCCAATGCTTCTGAAAACGCGATATCGCTACACATTACTATGTTTCATGATAATATATAATATTCATTGTGCTGTGTTATGTATACCTCGTATTCACTTCAAAAGAATGTAAATGCGACACTTCCTTGCTAGGAAACAGCATTTGCAGATGTCTACGTATCGAACCAATAGATTTCTAATGCTTCTTATATCGCCATATCGAATCTCATTTCTACGTTCCATGATAAGGTATAATATTCATTGTGCATTGTTATGTATATCTCGTCTAAACTTCAAATGAATGTAAATGCGATACTTCCTTGCTAGGAAGTAGCGTTTGCAGATGTCTACGTATCGTGGTATTAGAGTTCTAATGCTTCTCAAAACGCGATATCGCTTCTCATTTCTGTGTTTCTTGATAATATATAATATTCATTGCGAAGTGTCATGTATACCTCGCATGCACTTGAAATTAATGCAAATGCGACACTTCATTGCTAGGATATAGCGTTTGCAGATATCTACGAATCGAAGCAATAGAGTTCTAAAGCTTCTTAAATCGCGATATCGCATCTCATTTCTATGTCTCATGATAAGATATAATATTCATTGTGCAGTGTTACGAATACCTCGTATTCACTTCAAAAGAATGTAAATGCGACACTTCCTTGCTAGGAAATAGCGTTTGCAGATATCTACGTATCGAAGCAATAGTTTTCTAGTGCTTCTTAAATCGTCATATCGCATTTTATATCTAGGTTTCATGATAAGATATAATATTCATTGCGAAGTGTCATGTATACCTCGTATTCCTTTCAAAAGAATGTAAATACGACACTACCTTGCTAGGAAGTAGCGTTTGCTGATGTGTACGTATCGAAGCAGTAGGGATCTAATGCTTCTTAAATCGCCATATCGCTTCTCATTCCTATGTTTCAGATAATATATAATATTCACTGCGAAGTGTCATGTATATATCGCATACTCTTCAAATGAATGTAAATGCGACACTTCCTTGCTGGGATATGGCGTTTGCAGATACCTACGTATCGAAGCAATAGTGTTTTAATGCTTCTTAAGACGAGATATAGCATCTCATTTCTATGTTTCATGATAAGGTATAATATTCATTGCGAAGTGTTATGTATTCCTCGTATTCACTTCAAAAGAATGTAAACGCGACACTTCCTTGCTTGGAAATAGCGTTTGCAGATGTCTACGCATCGAAGCAATAGATTTCTATAGCTTGCTAATTCGCGATATCGCATCTCATATATATGTTTCATGATAATTTATAATATTCATTGCGAAGTGTCATGTATACCTCGCATACACTTCAAACGAATGTAAATGCGAAACTTCCTTGCTGGGAAGTAGCGTTTGCAGATGTCTACGTATCGTAGCAATGGAGTTCTAATGCTTCTTAACACGCGATATCGCACCTCATTTCCATGTTCCATTATAAGATATAATATTCATTGCGAAATGTTATGTATACCTCGTATTCCGTTCAGAAGAATGTAAATGCGACACTTCCTTGCTAGGAAATAGCGTTTGCAGATGTCTACGTATCGTAGCAATAGAGTTCCAATGCTTCTTAAAACGCGATATCGCATCTGATTTCTATGTTTCATGATAAGATATAATATTCATATCGAAGTGTCATGTATACCTCGTATTCACTTCAAAAGATTGTAAATACCACACTTCCTTGCTAGGAAATTGCGTTTCTACATGTCTACGCATCGAAGCAATAGATTTCTAACTCTTTATTAAACGCGATATCGGATGTCAATTCTAAGTCACATGATAAGATGTAATTTCAATGCAACGCGTTATTTATATCTCCTCTACTCTTCAAATGAATGTAAATGCATCACTTCCTTGCTACGGAATATCGTTTCTATATCTGAAGGTTTAGAAGCAATAGAGTTATAATGCTTCGTAAAACGCGGCTGCGCATCTTACTTCTATATTTCATGATAAGATGTAATATTCATAGCATCGCGTTATGATTATCTGCTTCTACACATGAATTGAGTGTGAACCCTACACTTTCTTGCCCGAGGATAGCGTTTCTAGACGTCCTGGTGCCGAAGCAATTAATTTGTCATTCTTCATGCACCCCAATATCGCATTTCATGTAAACAGTTCAAAGTAAGTTAGAAGGTTGTAAAGCTCTATGCATCGCATTATGCTTATCTGCTTTTGTGCTTTATAATGCTCTGGGATGTGAGAAGGTCCTCAACCATCCTTAACCCCCTAAAGAGAAGTCAAAAGTCCAGCGGTCCTGCTGGTGGGCCATGGGAGCACGGCGCGCGAGGCGCTATGCAATTTAAATGATCAGGAGGATCCCCTCAGGGACGCCCAAGCGGGCGAGAAGAGGAAATCGCCGAAATCCACTGATCGATGGACCCGAACAATACCGAAGCCTACAGCCCACTCCACCAAGGAGCTCCGAGGAGGATGCAGGAGACCCGAGGACCACCAGCGAATTCAAGGAACCTGAAGAAGAGAGCGTGAGCGCTTATTCGCTAAAGCGTCCCATTTCTTGTGTCGCATATTGTATATTGTCTTATATCGTGAAGCGAGTTATGATACCCGGTAATTCGCGGCGTGTTGCGTAGTTTCCCGTAGCCCTTGTTAGTTAAACCCACGTCAAGACCATAAATAAACATGCCGTCACTTCAGTATCTCGCGACCTGAGTGTGTGTACTTGGCTAGGCGTAGTCGAGAGGAGGAGCATTTCGAAATTTCAAGGGTTGTTCCGCCCCAGGGTTCCCGGGGTCGTGTAGTCTATCCCTTTGCTACTTTCTCAGCAGCTGGCGTCCAAGAAAAGTTGTACGCGAGCGGATACCTTGGAACGATAGTTCGCTTTAGATTAAAGTACGTTTTACACTTTAAAGCATTTAGATAATTAACCCCTTCGAGCTTCCCTGACTTACTATATATAGGTTTCCGTCACAAGTAATAGGAACCATCACTTTTCATAGATATATAGAACACACATAGTTTTAAACGTAGAATTGAGAATTTTAGAACTTACTTTGAAACGTTAGTAGTGAGGAATTCCATCGGATTTCATAGAAATTCAGAACTTACTTGCTATGAAACATAGGCAGATAAGGGCCATCGCGTTGCTTAGAACTTTAGAACTTGCTTACTTCAACAAAGATTTCTATTGGCTTCGTCCGTTCTTTTAGAAGAGTTTTTAATAAACCACATACTTTTCACGCTTCTGATATCTTCGAAAGTTCGCGAGATGTAATCGTTTAAGTTTTAAAATGATTACTTAGTGTGGATTATTATTTAGTAACTCGCTCATAAACGAGTCTGCATAGGATTTAATCCATAAGTTTTTAAGCCTGGAATTTATGCAGTTATTTGTTATTCACTTATTGCTCAAACGACAAAGATTCTGACCACTTCAAAATGGTTGACTTTCATCAATTTTCTTAAAAATTGAAATACTGCCCAACTGCTTGCATTAGAGACTGTAATTAAAGCTTTCAAAACATTTTACCTCTTATAGATGAATTATGGAATTGAAATTGAATGTTTGACTTTTCTAACTCCTGTTTAGACATCTTTCTATTGGAATGTTCAAGTATTTTTCATATTCGTAATTATTAAAAATGTTTTACTTGATTCTTTAATTTTATATTTAGAATTTTCTGAGAAATATTTCTTATCGTAATGAACTATATAATTGCAATTATAATTCTTTATGAAATAATAATAACAGAAAGGTATGTATCCATTCTTGTAGTTTTGTAAAGAGTATTTAATCTTAATATCTAAAATGAAACATTGAGATCTGTTTACAATCTAATGGAATTTAATTACCTTTTGATTCAAATTCACAATGATAATCTTCCATAGTTCAACAATTTTGTGAGCTGTCCTCAGGAATCCGCAGCTCAGTACTTATAAAATGAACGACACAAAGAACAGCCTAACCAAACGTATTCGAACCGATTTTTCAATACTAATCTTATCATGTTTAACTTATGCTGCAAGCTATTGAAATGCCCTTCGAAAAGTGTTTATTCACAGTGAAGTAAACGGTAAGTATTACGCCTTCCACCACTGTTTACAATACGTATGTTTCAATTACTATCAAAACCGTGAGTATTATCGCCTTTCTTTACTTTTTGTAACCTTCAATGCCTTCATGTTACAGATCGTTAAACTTGCTTTAAAATGCTCTATCGTATTACGGAAGAATGGACATACCAATTCATTTCAAAAAATGAAGGTAACCTTCATATGTCCAACATAACTCCACTTACAAAAAAACTATTTTCATCAACGGATGGGCCCTTTGTACTATGCAATTTTATATTAGCAAAAACTTCTATAAAACTTATAGTTTCGTGGATATCTGAGGTGCTAATTATTACTGCCCCACCCTGTATATTGTTATGGATGTGTCCAACAAGGCAACGATGAACAGAGTTAAATTTAATATTATGATGTTTATTATTTTACTTATAATACATTTGTTTTTCTGAAATTTTGCCAAAAAACAATGTTGACGATGTCGACAGATGAATATATTTGCCTTAGAATTACAAGAGCCAACAATTTCGAATGTAGAATATTTCTTTACTTCGCTAACCGAATCATTGCAAACGTTAAGTAAAGTGCGTGCCTTTCAAAACAGTCAGATGCAAATTACGATACAACGTTTCCAAGAAATGGTACGTGCCACTGTTTTTTAATTTCCGTTTATTTAATCAAAGGAAATTTAATTGAAATATCCGCAAAATTTGAGGACAAAAAGTTATTGTAATTTTACGCCACATATATGATGATGATAAAGGATAAGTATACGGAACTGAAAATGGAAAGTAGCGAGCAGAAAAAGAAACTGATGGAGCTACAAAGTAGATTGATACATCCGTCAAATGATGATTCTAGGTTAATAAAATCTGTTAATCAAAGAACTATTGTAAAAATCAAGTATAATCAATATTACTTCTGCTCAAAGGCTATAATAGAATTGGACCGAAATGGGTACAAAACAGGCAAATATATCTATACGTTCTATTCTATGCAAAGGCAAATATTTCGAAGAGAAAAGATGTGTTACTTACAAATTACTTATTTTCCTAGATATCTCACTAATTCAGGCTTCTTGTCTTGCAGAACTAATCATTCATTTAACATGTAAAGGGGTCGATGAATAGTAAAAGATTTTTATATTTCATAGCCTCACTCGATACGTCGATTCGATCACGTAAAATATCGGACATTAATTGCATCTACATCTTCAGACTTGTAATTTGTATTGTATAGCGGGTGGTGATCCACGGTCGTTCGCGGCGTGTCGTATACCCTTTTGTAATACCGCGTCGAGGCAATCTAGAAAGAAGCCCTGAGTTCAGTATCCCGCGACCCTAATTTGCGCACTCGGCTAGAAGCAGTCGAGCGAAAGAGTATTTCGAAATTTCGATGGTTATCTTGAACCGGGTTTCCCCGGGTTGCGTGGTTTACTAGTTTTTGCTACTTTTTGAGTAGCTGGCGCCCAAAAAGTCCCAGCCTCGCAGCTTCGAAATACTCGCTGGATAGGAAATTTATTGTTCTGTACTTCGCGTTGCCGAATCACGCGGATATTCTGTACCCCGATATAATCCCGGATTAAACTTCTGGATACCCCGTTATTATTGGTTCTATATACCCTTTTCTTGAGGATTGAAACGGGAAAAACCGTCACAGTACACAATTATACATGACTGCATAAGAAGGATATCATATACTTTTATAATGAATGCGATATAAGAATATAAAACGAAGAACTATCCACTCCCATCAGGAGTAAAAACAATGTTTGGTACGCAAAGTTCATTGCAAAATATAATCAAGCAGTTAATATATCAAATCACAGCACACAATAAATCACTGAATGTATAATGATATGAATAGTAAGAAAAACATATTTACCTGTTAGATGTTTATAAATTCAAATTTAAAAGTCCAAGTCACATTTAATATATTATTGTTTAACAAGGTGATTTAATGTTGTTTCAAATAGGCGTGCAGAACTAGCTCGTACCTCGGTCAATGTAATTTCATTCGAAAAATACAAAGGATAAGAGGAAATATTCTCCAATATATAACATATATAAATCAACGGATGCAAGAGAGAACACTCGATCTCGGTGTAACGAGACCGGGGCGTCATCCTGCAGTAATCGTATAATGCCTGTTCCGAGATGGTGTAGAGAGGGAATGTGGAGGGTGAAAAGCATAAAATAGCAAAAATGTAACTAAAGAGAAAGAGAAAGAAAATATGTAGAAGTATTGCATTTATTAAGAGGAAATCCTAGAAATATCAAACAACAGATTATATACCATACTGTAAGGGTAAGGTACAACGAAATAGACGATATCGTGAGAGAAACTAAAAAAATCGAGAAACTTAAAAAGAAAATAATAATTTGGATTGAGCGAATCAATATCACTGATCCCGGCAAGCTTAATGGAAAACGCATAACGATGAATCGGTTAGAGTATAAGATAGATGTTGGTCGCGGTTTGAGTGGCCCTGGGAATCCTTTGCCCGCATCAGGGCAGGCAGTAGGATGGTGGAGGGCCTGCCCTCCTGTTTCTTCGATCTATAGAATTCACATTCTATTGTAGAGTAGAAGCAGATAATTATAATGCTTTTCATAGAAGATTACAGCTTACTTAATTCGAAACGTTGAAATGGGATGAGTCATGGCATTGTATATTGCATTAGTAGTCTATTGTCTCGACATGTAGACACTACGAAGGGCAATCCTGTTGCATGGAGCTGTAGAATTTACATTCTTATGAAGTTTTAAAGCAGATAAGCATAGAGCTATGCATAAGAGATGACAGCATTCTTACTTTCAAACGATGAAATGGGATGCGCCAGCGCATTGCATGGAGAATTCTAGCCCGATTGCTTTAACAGACAGACACTACGGAGCGCCATGCCGTTGCATGGAATTATATAGTTCACATTCTATTGAAGACCTCTAACAGTTAAGCATAATGTTATGGATATATGATTACAGATTCTTTGCTTTGAAACGTTGAAATGAGATGCGACATTGCGTTGCATGAAGTACCATAAATGTCTTGCTTGGACACGTAGAGATCTGGAAAAGATATTCTGTTGCAAGTAAGTATAGGATTCACATCCTTCTAAGGTCTAGATGCAGACAAATGTAACATATTGCATAGAACAATGCAATTTACCATGAATCATTGAAATGACTTGCGACATCGTGTTGAATGAAGCAATAGAACTCCATTGCTCCGATAAGTAAACAACTGGAAACACTATTTCCTAGCAAGGAAGTGTGGCATTTACATCCTTTTGGAGTGTAGACGAGGTATACATAACACTTCGCAATGAATATTATATCTTATCATGCAACATAGAAATGAGATGCGATATCGCGATTTGAGAAGCATTAGAAATCTATTGCTGCGATACGTAGACATCCGCAAACGCTATTTCCCAGCAAGGAAGTTTCGCATTTACATTCTTTTGAAGTGAGTACGAGGTATACATGACTTTTCGCAATGAATGTTATATCTTATCACGAAACATAGAAATGTTTTGCGATATCGCATTTTAAGAAGCATTAGAACTCTATTGCTACGATACGTAGACATCTGTAAACGCTATTTCCTAGCAAGGAAATGCCGCCCTTACATTCATTTGAAGTGTATGCGACGTTTACATGACACTTCGCAATGAATAGTATATCTAATCATGAAATATAGAAATTAGATGCGATACCGCGTTTTAAGAAGCATTAGAACTCTATTGCTACGATACGTAGACATCTGCAAACGCTATTTCCTAGCAAGGAAATGCCGCATTTACATTCATTTGAAGTGTATGCGAGGTATACACGACACTTCGCAATGGATATTATATCTTATCATGAAGCATAGATCTGAGACGCGATATCGCGTTTTAAGCGGTATTAGAACAATATTGCTACGATACGTAGACATGTGCAGACGCTATTTCCTAGCAAGGAAGTGTCGCATTTACATTCTTTTGGGGTGAATACGATGTATACATGACGCTTCGCAATGAATATTATGCCTTATCTTGAAACATAGAAACGAGATGCGACATCTTGTTTTAAGATGCATTAGATCTCTACTACTACGATACGTAGACATCTGCAAACGCTATTTCCTAGGAAGGAAGTGTCGAACTTACATTCTTTTGAAGTGAATACGAGGTATATATGACACTTTGCGTTGAATACTATATCTTATCATGAAACATAGACATGATATGCGACATCTCGTTTTCAGAAGCAATAGAACACTATTATTTCGATACGTAGACATCTGGAAACGCTATTTCCAAGCAAGGAAGAGTCGCATTTACATTCTATTGAAGTGAATATGAGGTATACATGACACTCCACAGTGAATATTATATCTTATCATGAAACATTGGAATGAGACGCGATATCGCGCTTTAAGAAGCAATAGAACTCTATTGCTACGGTACTTAGGTATCTGTAGGCGCTATTTCCTAGCAAGGAAGTGGCGCATTTACATTCTTTTGAGGTGAAAACGGGTATACATGACTATTCGCAATGGATATTATATCTTATCATGAAACATAGAAATGAGATGCGATATCGCGTTTTAAGCGGTATTAGAACACAATTGCTACGATACGTAGACATCTGCAAACGCTATGTCCTAGCAGGGAAGTGTCGCATTTACTTTCGTTTGGAGTGAATACGAGGTATACATGACACTTCGCAATGAACATTATATCTTATCATGAAACATAGAAGTGAGATGCGATATCGCGTTTTAAGAAGCATTAGAACTCTATTGCCTCGACGCGTAGACATCTGCAGACGCTACTTCCTAGCATGGAAGTGTCGCATTTACATTCTTTTGAAGTGAATACGAGATGTACATGACACTTCGCAATGAATATTATATCTTATCATGAAACATAGTAGTGAGATGCGATATCGCGTTTTAAGAAGCACTAGAACTCTATTGCTACGATACGTAGACATCTGCAAACGCTATTTCCTAGCAAGGGAGTGTCGCATTTACATTCTTTTGAAGTGAATGCGATGTATACATGACACTTCGCAATGAATATTGTATCTTATCAGGAAACATAGAAATGAGATGCGATATCGCGATATAAGTAGCATTAGAATTCTACTGCTATGATACGTAGGCATCTGCAAACGCTATGCCCTAGCAAGGAATAGTCGCATTTACATTCTTTTGATGTGTATACGAGGTATACATGACACTTCGCAATGAATATTATATCTTATAATGAATCATAGAAATGAGAAGCGATATCGCGATCTAAGAAGCATTAGACCTCTATTGCCTCGACGCATAGACATCTGCAGACGCTATTTCCTAGCCTGGAAGTGTCGCATTTTCATTCCTTTTTAGTGAATGCGAGGTATACATGACACTTCGCAATGAATATTATATCTTATCACGAAACATAGAAGGGAGATGCGATATCGCGTTTTGTGAAGCATTAGAACTCTATTGCTACGATACGTAGACATCTGCAAAAGCTATTTCCGAGCAAGGAAGATTCGCATTTTCATTCTTTTCAAGTGAATACGAGGTGTATATGACACTTCGCAATGAATATTATATCTTATCACGAAACGTAGAAATGAGTTGCGATTTCGCGATTTAAGTAGCATTAGAACACTATTGCTACGATACGTGGACATCTGAATACGCTATTTCCTAGCAAGGAAGTGTCGCATTTACATTCGTTTGGAGTGAATGCGAGTTATACATGACACTTCGCAATGAATATTATATCTTATCATCAAACATAGAGGTCAGATGCGATATCGCGTTTCAAGAAGCATTAGAACTCTATGGCATCGATGCGGAGACATCTGCAAATACTATTTCGTAGCAAGCAATAGTCGCATTTGCATTCTTTTGAAGTGAATACGAGGTATTCATGACACTTCGCAATGAATATTATATCTTATCACGAAATATAGGAATGAGATGCGATATCGAGATTTAAGTAGCATTGGAACTCTATTTCTACGATATGTAGACATCTGAATACGCCACTTCCTAGCAAGGAAGTGTCGCATTTACATTCGTTTGGAGTGAATACGAGGTATATATAACACTTCGCAATGAATATTATATCTTATCATGAAGCATAGAAATGAGATGCGATATCGAGTTTTGAGAAGCATTAGAACTCTATTGCTACGATACGTAGACATCTGCAAACGCTATTTCCTAGCAAGCAATAGTGGCATTTACATTCTTTTGAAGTGAATACGAGGTGTACATGACACTTCGCAATGAATATTATATCTTATGATTCATAGGAGTGAGATGCGATATCGCGTTTTAAGAAGCATTAGAACTCTATTGCCTCGACGCGTAGACATCTGCAGACGCTATTTCGTAGCAAGCAATAGTCGCATTTGCATTCTTTTGAAGTGAATACGAGGTGTACATGACACTTCGCAATGAATATTGTATCTTATCACGAAACATAGAAATGAGATGCGATATCGCGATTTAAGTAGCATTACAACTCTATTTCTACGATACGTAGGCATCTGCAAACGCTATGCCCTAGCAAGGAATAGTCGCATTTACATTCTTTTGAAGTGAATACGAGGTGTACATGACACTTCGCAATGAATATTATATCTTATCACGAAGCATAGAAATGAGATGCGATATCGCGTTTTGAGAAGCATTAGAACTCTATTGCTACGATACATAGACATCTGCAAGGGCTATTTCCTAGCAAGGAAGATTCTCATTTACATTCTTTTGTAGTGAATACGAGGTGTACATGACACTTCGCAATGAATATTATTTTTTATCACGAAGCATGGAAATGAGATGCGATATCGCGTTTTGAGAAGCACTAGAACCTTATTGCTACGATACATATACATCTGCAAACGCTATTTCCTAGCAAGGAAGATTCGCATTTACATTCTTTTGAAGTGAATAAGATGTATACATGACACTTCGCAATGAATATTATATCTTATCATGAAACATAGAACAGAGATGCGATATCGCAATTTAAGAAGCATTAGAACTCTATGGCCTCGATGCGGAGACATCTGCAAACGCTATTTCCTGGCATGGAAGTGTCGCATTTACATTCTTTTGAAGTGAATACGAGGTGTACATGACACTTCGCAATGAATATTATATCTTATCACGAAACATAGAAATGAGATGCGATATCGCGATTTAAGTAGCATTACAACTCTATTTCTACGATGCGTAGACATCTGAGTACGCTATTTCCTAGCAAGGAAGTGTCGCATTTACATTCGTTTGGAGTGAATACGAGGTATACATGACACTTCGCAATGAACATTATATCTTATCATGAAACATAGAAGTGAGATGCGATATCGCGTTTTAAGAAGCATTAGAACTCTATTGCCTCGACGCGTAGACACCTGCAGACGCTATTTCCTAGCATGGAAGTGTAGCATTTACATTCTTTTGTTGTGAATACGAGGTGTACATGACACTTCGCAATGAATATTATATCTTATCACGAAGCATAGAAATGAGATGCGATATCGCGTTTTGAGAAGCATTAGAACTCTATTGCTACGATACATAGACATCTGCAAGCGCTATTTTCCAGCATGGATGTGTCGCGCTTACATTCTTTTGAAGTGAATACGAGGTATACATGACACTTCGCAATGAACATTATATCTTATCATGAAACATAGAAGTGAGATGCGATATCGCGTTTTGGGAAGCATTAGAACTCTATTGCTACGATACATAGACATCTGCAAGCGCTATTTCCTAGCAAGGAAGATTCGCATTTACATTCTTTTGAAGTGAATACGAGGTGTACATGACAATTCGCAATGAATATTATATCTTATCACGAAGCATAGAAATGAGATGCGATATCGCGTTTTGTGAAGCATTAGAACTCTATTGCTACGATACATAGACATCTGCAGGCGCTATTTCCTAGCAAGGACGATTCGCATTTACATTCTTTTGTAGTGAATACGGGGTGTACATGACACTTCGCAATGAATATTATATCTTATCATGAAACATAGAAGAGAGATGCGATATCGCGTTGTAAGAAGCATTAAAACTCTATGGCCTCGATGCGGAGACATCTGCAAACGCTATTTCCTAGCATGGAAGTGTCGCACTTACATTGTTTTGAAGTGAATACGAGGTATACATGACACTTCGCAATGAATATTATATCTTATCATGAAAAATAGAAATGAGATGCGACATGTCGTTTTAAGAAGCATTAGAGCTCTATTGTTTCGGCACGTAGACATTTGGAAATGCTATTTCCTAGCATAGAAGTGTCGCAGTTACTTTCTTTTCAAGTGAATACGAGGTACACATAACATTCCACAATGAATGTTACATCTTATTACGAAACATAAAAATGAAATGCGACTTCTCGTTTTAGGAAGCATTAGAACTCTATTGCTACGATGCGTAGACATCTGCAAACAATATTTCCTAGCAAGGAAGTGTCGCATTTACATTCTTTTGAAGTGATTAGGAGATATGCATGACACTTCGCAATGAATATTATATCTTATCATGAAACATAGATGTGAGATGCGATATCGCGTTTTAAGAAGCAATAGAACTCTATCGCTACGATACGTAGACATCTGCAAACGCTATTTCCTGGCATGGAAGTTTCGGATTTACATTGTTTTGAAGTGAATACGCGGTATACATTACATTCCACAATGAATATTACTTCTTATTACGAAACATAAGAATGAAATGCGACTTCTCGTTTTAGGAAGCATTAGAACTCTATTGCTACGATACGTAGACATCTGCAAACAATATTTCCTAGCAAGGAAGTGTCGCATTTACATTCTTTTGAAGTGATTAGGAGGTATACATGACACTTCGCAATGAATATTATATCTTATCACGAAACATATATATGAGATGCGATATCGCGATTAAAGTAGCATTAGGAACCTTTTGCTACGATAAGTAGACATCTGCAAACGATATTCCCAAGGATGGAAATGTCGCATTTACATTCTTTTGAAGTGAATACGAGGTGTACATGACACTTCGCAATGAATATTATATCTTATCACGAAACATAGAAATGAGATGCGATATCGCGATCTAAAAAGCATTAGAATTCTATTGCTACGAAACGTAGGCATCTGCAGACGTTATTTCCTAGCAAGGAATAGTCGCATTTACATTCTTTTGAAGTGAATACGAGGTATACATGTCACTTCGCAATGAATATTATATCTTATCGTGAGACATAGGATTGTGATGCGATATCGCGTTCTAAGAAGCATTAGATCTTTATTGCCTCGATGCGTAGACATCTGCAGACGCCATTTCCCAGCAAGGAAGTGTCGCATTTACATTCGTTTGGATTGAATAGGAGGTATACATGACACTTCGCAATGGATATTATATTTTATCACGAAACATAGAAATGAAACGCGATATCTCGTTTTAAGAAGCATTAGGAATATATTGCTACGATACGTAGACATCTGAATACGCTATTTCCCTGTAAGGAAGTATCGCATTTACATTCTATTGAAGTGAATACGAGGTATACATGACAGTTCGCAATGAATATTATATCTTATCACGAAGCATATAAATGAGATGCGATTTCGCGATTTATGTAGCATTAGGACACTTTTGCTACGATAAGTAGACATCTGCAAACGATATTCCCAAGGATGGAAACGTCGCATTTACATTCTTTTGAAGTGAATACGAGGTATACGTGACACTTCGCAATGAATATTATATCTTATCACGAAACATATAAATGAGATACGCTATCGCGTTTTAAGAAGCATTAGAACCCTAATGCTACGACACGTAAACATCTGCAAATGCTATTTCCTAGCAAGGGAGATTAGCATTTACATTCTTTTGAAGTGAATACGAGGTATACATGACAATTCGCAATGAACATTATATCTTATCATGTAACATAGGAGTGAGATGCGATATCGCGTTTTAAGAAGCATTAGAACCCTACTGCCTCGATGCGGAGATATCTGCAAACGCTATTTCAAATGCTAGGGCATGGAAGTGTCGCATTTACATTCTTTTGAAGTGAATTCGAGGTATACATGACACTTCGGAATGAATATTATAACTTATCACGAAACATAGAAATGAGATGCAATATCGCGATCTAAAAAGCATTAGAATTCTATTGCTACGAAACGTAGGCATCTGCAGACGTTATTTCCTAGCAAGGAATAATCGCATTTACATTCTTTTGACGTGAATACGAGGTATACATGTCACTTCGCAATGAATATTATATCTTATCATGAAACATAGAAGAAAGATGCGATATCGCGTTTTAGGAGGCATTAGAACTCTATTGGTTCGATGCGGAGACATCTGCAGTCGCTATTTCCTAGTAAGGAAGTGTCGCATTTACATTTATTTGAAGTGAATACGGTGTATATATCACAACTCGCAATGAATATTGTATCTTATCATGAGACAGAGAAATGAGATGCGATATCGCGTTCTATGAAGAGTTAGAACACTATTGCTTCGATATGTAGTGTGACGTGGTGACGTCACAAGGCTTGCTCACCCCCCCCCCCTGCTTCGTTTAGACTAGCTCGCAGATTCCCACCCATGCGAGAAGCGCGACACGGACAATCGCGATAGCTGTACTTGCGAGGAGCGTGAAATATGCGATGGTAGAACTTTCCCCCCCCCCCCCCACCGTTCTTTTCCCTCTCACCGTTCTACGGATTAGACAGGCGGGCTTATTGAAGAAGCGTCCCAGGAGACACCCCTTCGGCGGATTAAAATACCGTAGGTTCGCGGAAGGGCGCCGAGGTTGCGTGACGGGCTCGACGGTAGAGGAGTCGGGAAGTGAGCAAGAAGAAACCCTGAAGCCCGTGGGATACTCCTCCCTGCAACGATACGACCGTTGCCATAGCCCATGGAGTCGAACAGGGTGGACTCCGGGTGTGAGAAGAACCTCCACTCCTCCCCTGAGCCCATGAAGAGGAAAATGCAAGATGCGCAGCGGAACTGCAGGTGAGCCGTGGAAAGCGCGGCGCGCAACACGCGCCGCAGTTCAAATAATCCAGAGGACCCCCTCTAGACACACCAGAGGGAGCGATCAGGGAAGATCACCGAAATCCACCGATCGATGCCCCGAACAATACCGAAGCATATAGCCCTACCCAACCAAGGAGACCTAAGAAGGATCTAAGGGGATGCGAAGGCCCCCAGCAAACCTATATAACGAGCTAGCCAGCATGAAGACAGCCTCTACTTCTTAGCGATTTCTTAGCGACTACTTAGAGACGACTTATCGAAGACTTAGCGAAGACTTAGCGAGCAACCTAGCAAACGATTGTACGGAGCGATTTGGAGGAGAGAGAGAGAGAGAAAGAGAGAGAAGGACAGAGCGAGATCCAGAATTGTTGGAAGCGAGAACGTGAGTCCTTATACGCTAAAGCGTCCCATTTTTTCCTGCCGCATTTCTGATATCGCGTATTGTATTTTGTATCGTATAACGGGTGGTGATCCCCGATCATTCGCGACGTGCCGTATAACATTTAGTAATCCCGCGTCAAGGCAATATAGAAAGAAGCCGTGAGTTCAGTATCCCGCGACCCTAATTTGCGCACTCGGCTAGAAATAGTCGAGCCAATGAGTATTTCGAAACTTCGAGGGTTATCTTGCACCGGGTTTCCCCGGGTTGCGTGGTCTACTAGTTTTGTTACTTCTTGAGTAGCTGGAGCCCAAAGAGTCCCAGCCTCGCAGCTTCGAAATACTCGCTGGTTAGGAAATACTTTGTTCTTTACTTGGCGATGGCGAATCCGCGGACGGTCGCATCGCGCGGATACTTTGTACCCCGGATTAAACTCCTGCATACCCCTTTATTATTAGTTCTATATACCCCCTTTCTTGCGGCTTGTAACGGGAAAACACGTCATAGTAGACATCGAAGGACGCTATTCCGTTCCAAAGATGTGTGGGATTTACATTCTTGTGAAGTGTTGACGAGATATACATTACGCCTTGGTATACATTATTATATTGGTATAGCACCTTATCATGAAACATAGGAATGTGGTGCGATGTCAGCTTTTATGAAGAGTTACAACTCTATAGCTTCGATACGTAGACATCTAGAGACGCTATTCCGTCGGGAGGAAGTGTGGGGTTTACAGTCTCATCAAATATTGACCAGATATAAATAACGCGCTACGTTGGACATTTCATCTAATCATGAGACATAGAAATGAGATGCTATAACGCGTTTCATGAAGCATTATAACTCCATTGCTGCGATACTTAGACATCTAGAAACGCTATTCCGTCGCAACTATGTGCGTGATTAACATTCTCTTGAAGTATTGGATACTTACACGTTACGGGTTGCATTGATTTACATCCTAGCATGACAAACAACTACATTGCTACGGAATAGTGTTTCTAGATCCCTACGTATGGAATCAGTAGGGCTCCAATGCTTCTTAAAACGCGATAATGCATCTCATTTCTATGCTTCATGATAAAATACAATATTCATTGCGAAGTGTTAATTATACCTCGTCTACACTTCAAAAGAATGAAAATTCCACACTACCTTGCTAGGATATAGGGTTTCCAGATGTATACGTAACGAAGCAAGAGAGTTCTAATGATTCTTAATACACGATATCGCATCTAAGTTCTATGTTTCACGATTAGGTATAATCTTCATTTCGAAGATTTATGCATACCTCTTCTACACTTTAAATGACTGTAAATGCCACACTTCCTTCTAGGAAGTAGCGTTACCAGGTGTATACGTATCGAAGCAATAGAGTTCTAATGCTTCCTTAAACGCGATATCGCACCTCAGTTCTATATTTCATGATAAGATATAATATTCATTGCGAAGTGTCATGCATATCTCGTATTCACTTCAGAAGAATGTAAAAGCGGCACTTTCCTTGCTAGGAAGTAGCGCATGCAGATGTTTACGTATCGAAGCAATGGAGTTCTGATGCTTCTCAAAACGCAATATCGCAACTCATTCCTATGTTGCATGATAAGATATAATATTCATTGCGAAGTGTCATGTATACCTCGTCTACACTTCAAAGGAATGCGAATGCCACACTTCCTTGCAAGGAAATGCGTTTTCAGATGTCTACGTATCGAAGCAATAGAGTTCTAATGCTTCCTTAAACGCGATATCGCATCTTAACACTGTGTTTCATGATAAGATATAATATTCATTGCGAAATGTTATGTATACAGCGTCTACACATCAAACGAATGTAAATGCCAAACTTCCTTGCTGGGAAATAGCGTTTCCAGATGTCCAGGTATCGAAGCAATAGAGTTCTAATGCTTCTTAAAACGCGATATCGCATCTCATTCCTATGTTTCATGATAAGATATAATATTCATTGCGAAGGGTTGTGTATACCTCGCCTACACTTCAAAAGAAAGTAAATGTCACACTTCCTTGCTGGGAAATAGCGTTTCCAGAAGTCTAAGTATGGAAGCAATTCGGATCTAATGCTTCTTGAAACGCGATATCGAATCTCATTTCAATGTTTAATGATGAGAGATAATATTCATTGCGAAGTGTTATGTATACCTCGTCTACAATTCAAAAGATTGTAAATGCCACACATCCTACCTACGGAATGCGTTTCCAGATGTATACGTATCGAAGCATTAGAGTTCTAATGCTCCTCAAAACGCGATATCGCATCTCATTTCTACGTTTCATGATAATACATAATATTCATTGCGAAGTGTTATGTATACCTCGTCTACACCTCAAAAGGATGTAAAGGCCACACACGCTTGTAAGAAAATGCGTTTCCAGATGTCCACTTATCGAAGCCATTGTGTTCTAATGCTTCTTAAAACGCGATATCGCATCTCATTTCTGTTTCATGATAAGGTATTATATGTATTGCGAAGTGTTATGTATACCTTGTCTACACTTCAGAAGAATGTAAATGTCATACGTCCTTGCTAGGAAATAGCGGTTCCAGATGTCTACGTATCGATGCAATATAGTTCTAATGCTTCTCAAAACGCGATATCGCAACTCATTCCTATGTTGCATGATAAGATATAATATCCATTGCGAAGTAGACATCTGCAAACGCTATTTCCTAGCATGGAAGTGTCGCATTTACATTCTTGTGATGTGAGTACGAGTTATACATGACACTTCGCAATGAATATTATATCTTATCATGAAACATAGAAGTGAGATGCGATATCGCGTTCTAAGAAGCATTAGAACTCTATTGCTACGATACGTAGACATCTGCAAACGCTATTTCCTAGCATGGAAGTGTCACATTTACATTCTTTTCAAGTGAATACGACGTATACATCACACTTCGCAATGAATATTATATCTTAGCATGAATCATAAAAGTGAGATGCGATATCTCGTTTTAAGAAGCATGAGAACTCTAATGCTACGATAAGTAGCCATCTGCAAACTCTATTTCCTAGCAAGGAAGTGTCGCATTTACATTCTTTTGAAGTGTAGACGAGAATACATGACACTTCGCAATGAATATTATATCTTATCATGAAGCATTAGAACTCGTTAGAAATGCGTTTTAAGAAGCATTAGAACTCGTTAGAAATGCGTTTTAAGAAGCATTAGAACTCGTTAGAAATGCGTTTTAAGAAGCATTAGAACTCTATTGCTACTATACGTAGACAAATGCAAACGCTATTTCCTAACAAGGAAGTGTCGCATTTGCATTCGATTCAAGTGAATACGAGGTATACATATCACTCCACAATGAATATTATACCTTATCACGAAACATAGGAATGAGATGCGATATCGCGATATAAGAAGCATTAGAACACTATTGCTTCGATACGGAGACATCTGCAAATGCTATTTCCTAGCAAGGAAGTGCTGCATTTACATTCTTTTGAAGTGAATACGACGTATACATAACACTCCACATTGTATATTATATCTTATCATGAAACATACAAATGAGATGCGATATCGCGATTTAAGAAGCATTAGAACTCTATTGCTACGATACGTAGACAACTGCAAACGCTATTTCCCAGCAAGGAAGTGTCGCATTTACATTCGTTTCAAGTGAATACGAGGTATACATATCACTCCACAATGAATATTATACCTTATAACGAAAGATAGAACTGAGATGCGATATGGCGTTTTAAGAATAATTAGAACACTATTGCTCCGATACGTAGACATCTGCAAACGCTACTTCCTAGCATGGAGGTGTCGCATTTACATTCTTTTGAAGTGAATACGAGGTATACATATCACTCCACAATGTATACTATATCTTATCATGAAACATAGAAAAGAAAAGCGATATCACGTTTTAAGAAGCATTAGAACTCTATTGTTTGGATTCGTAGACAACTGCAAACGTTATTTCCTAGCAAGGAAGTGTCGCATTTACATTCTTTTCAAGTGAATACGACGTATACATCACACTTCGCAATGAATATTATATCTTATCATGAAACATAGAAATGAGATGCGATATCTCGATTTAAGAAGCATTAGAAATCTATTGCTACGATACGTAGATATCTGGTAACGCTGTTTCCAGGAAGGGAAGTGTCGCATTTACATTCATTTGAAGTGTAGACGAGGTATACATAACACTTCGCAATGAACACTATGTCTTATCATGAAACATAGAACGGAGATGCGATATCGCGTTTTAGCAAACATTAGAACTCTACTGCTTCGATACGTAGACATCTGGAACGCAATTCCTTGGAAGGAAGTGTGGCATTTTCAATTTTTTGAATTGTACACGAGGTATACATAACACTTCGCAATGAAACATAGAATTGAAATGAGACATCGCGTTTAAGGTAGCATTAGAACTCTATTGCTTCGATACGCAGATATCTGGAAACGCTATTTCCTAGTAAGGAAATGTGGCATTTACATTATTTTGAAGTGTAGACGAGGTATACATAACATTTCGCAATGAATTTCATATCTTATCATGAAACATAAAACTGAGATGCGATATCGCGTTTTAAGAAGAATTTGCGATCTAATGCTTCAATACGTAGACATCTGCAAACGCTATTTCCTAGGATGGAAACGTCGCATTTACATTCTTTTGAAGTGAACACGAGGTATACATGACAATTCGCAATGAAAATTATATCTTATCATGTAACATAGGAGTGTGATGCGATATCGCGTTTTAAGAAGCATTAGAACCCTAAAGCCTCGATGCGGAGATATCTGCAATCGCTATTTCCTAGCATGGAAGTGTCACATTTACATTCTTTTGAAGTGAATTCGAGGTATACATGACACTTCGGAATGAATATTATAACTTAACACCAAACATAGAAATGAGATGCGATATCGCGATCTAAAAAGCATTAGAATTCTATTACTACGAAACGTAGGCATCTGCAGACGTTATTTCCTAGCAAGGAATAGTCGCATTTACATTCTTTTGACCTGAATACGAGGTATACATGTCACTTCGCAATGAATACTATATATTATCATGAAACATAGAAGAGAGATGCGATATCGCGCTTTAAGAGGCATTAGAACTCTGTTGCTTCGATACGTAGACATCTGCAAACGCTATTTCCTAGCAAGGAAGTGTCGCACATACATTCTATTGAAGTGAATACGAGGTATACATGACACTTCGCGCTGAATATTATACCTTATCATGATACATAGAAGTGGGATGCGATATCGCGTTTTAGGAAGCATTAGAGCACTATTACCTCGATACGTAGACATCCGCAAATGCCATTTCCTAGCAAGGAAGTGTCGCATTTAAATTCATTTGAAGAGAATACGAGGTATAAGTGACAGTTCGCACTGAATATTATATCTTATCATGAAACATTGAAATGAGACGCGATATGGCGCTTTAAGAAGCATTAGTAATCTATTGCTACGATACGTAGATATCTGAAGACGCTATTTCCTAGCAAGCAAGTGTCGCATTTACATTCTATTGAAGTGAATACGAGGTATACATGACACTTCGCAAGGAATATTATATCTTATCACGAAACATATAAATAAGATGCGATTTCACGATTTAAGAAGCATTAGAACTCTATTGCTACGATACGTAGACATTTGCAAACGCTATTTCCTAGCAAGCAGTAGTCGCATTTACATTCTTTTGAAGTGAATACGAGGTATACGTGTCACTTAGCAATGAATGTTATATCTTATCATGAAACATAGAGGAGAGATGCGATATCGCGTTTTAAGAAGCATTAGAAATCTATGGCCCCCATGCGGAGACATCTGCAAACGCTATTTCCTAGCATGGAAGTGTCGCATTTACATTCGTTTCAAGTGAATACGAGGTATACATATCACTCCACAATGAATATTATACCTTATAGCGAAACATAGAACTGAGATGCGATATGGCGTTTTAAGAATAATTAGAACACTATTGCTCCGATACGTAGACATCTGCAAACTCTACTTCCTAGCATGGAGGTGTCGCATTTACATTCTTTTGAAGTGAATACGAGGTATACATATCACTCCACAATGTATACAATATCTTATCATGAAACATAGAAAAGAAAAGCGATATCACGTTTTAAGAAGCATTAGAACTCTATTGTTTGGATTCGTAGACAACTGCAAACGTTATTTCCTAGCAAGGAAGTGTCGCATTTACATTCTTTTTAAGTGAATACGACGTATACATCACACTTCGCAATGAATATTATATCTTATCATGAAACATAGAAATGAGATGCGATATCTCGATTTAAGAAGCATTAGAAATATTGCTACGATACGTAGATATCTGGTAACGCTGTTTCCAGGAAGGGAAGTGTCGCATTTACATTATTTTGAAGTGTAGACGAGGTATACATGACATTTCGCAATGAATTTCATATCTTATCATGAAACATAAAACTGAGATGCGATATCGCGTTTTAAGAAGAATTTGCGATCTAATGCTTCAATACGTAGACATCTGCAAACGCTATTTCCTAGGATGGAAACGTCGCATTTACATTCTTTTGAAGTGAATACGATGTATACATGACACTTCGCAATTAATATTATTTCTTATCATCAAACATAGAAGAGAGATGCGATATCGCATTTTAAGAAGCATTAGAACTCTATGGCCACGATGCGGAGACATCTGCAAACGCTATTTCCTAGCATGGAAGTTACGCACTTACATTCTTTTGAAGTGAATACGAGGTATACATGACACTTCGCAATGAATATTATATCTTATCACGAAACATATAAATGAGATGCGATATCGCGATATAAGTAGCATTAGGAACCTTTTGCTACGATAAGTAGACATCTGCAAACGATATTCACAAGGATGGAAACGTCGCATTTACATTCATTTGAAGTGAGTACGAGGTATACATGACACTTCGCAATGAATATTATATCTTATTAAGAAACATAAAAATGAGATGCGATATCGCGATTTAAGCGGCATTAGAACACTATTGCTACGATACGTATACATCTGCAAACACTATTTCCTAGCAAGCAATAGTCGCATTCACATTATTTTGAAGTGAATACGAGGTATACATGACACATCGCAATGAATATTATATCTTATCACGAAATATAGAAATGAGATACGATATCGCGATTTAAGTAGCATTAGAACTCTATTGCTACGATACGTAGACATCAGAATACGCAATTTCCTAGCAAGCAATAGTCGCATTCACATTCTTTTGAAGTGAATACGAGGTATACATGACACATCGCAATGAATATTATATCTTATCACGAAACATATAAATGAGATGCGATTTCGCGATTTATGTAGCATTAGGACCCTTTTGCTACGATAAGTAGACATCTGCAAACGATATTCCCAAGGATGGAAACGTCGCATTTACCTTCTTTTGACGTGAATACGAGATATACATGACACTTCGCAATCAATATTATATCTTATCACGAAACATATAAATGAGATGCGATATCGCGTTTTAAGAAGCATTAGAACCCTAATGCTACGACACGTAGACATCTGCAAATGCTATTTCCTAGCAAGGGAGATTAGCATTTACATTCTTTTGAAGTGAACACGAGGTATACATGACAATTCGCAATGAAAATTATATCTTATCATGTAACATAGGAGTGTGATGCGATATCGCGTTTTAAGAAGCATTAGAACCCTAAAGCCTCGATGCGGAGATATCTGCAATCGCTATTTCCTAGCATGGAAGTGTCACATTTACATTCTTTTGAAGTGAATTCGAGGTATACATGACACATCGGAATGAATATTATAACTTAACACCAAACATACAAATGAGATGCGATATCGCGATCTAAAAAGCATTAGAATTCTATTGCTACGAAACGTAGGCATCTGCAGACGTTATTTCCTAGCAAGGAATAGTCGCATTTACATTCTTTTGACGTGAATACGAGGTATACATGTCACTTCGCAATGAATATTATATATTATCATGAAACATAGAAGAGAGATGCGATATCGCGCTTTAAGAGGCATTAGAACTCTGTTGCTTCGATACGTAGACATCTGCAAACGCTATTTCCTAGCAAGGAAGTGTCGCACATACATTCTATTGAAGTGAATACGAGGTATACATGACACTTCGCGCTGAATATTATACCTTATCATGATACATAGAAGTGGGATGCGATATCGCGTTTTAGGAAGCATTAGAGCACTATTGCCACGATACGTAGACATCCGCAAATGCCATTTCCTAGCAAGGAAGTGTCGCATTTACATTCATTTGAAGAGAATACGAGGTATAAGTGACAGTTCGCACTGAATATTATATCTTATCATGAAACATTGAAATGAGGCTCGATATGGCGCTTTAAGAAGCATTAGTAATCTATTGCTACGATACGTAGATATCTGAAGACGCTATTTCCTAGCAAGCAAGTGTCGCATTTACATTCTATTGAAGTGAATACGAGGTATACATGACACTTCGCAAGGAATATTATATCTTATCACCAAACATATAAATAAGATGCGATTTCGCGATTTAAGAAGCATTAGAACTCTATTGCTACGATACGTAGACATTTGCAAACGCTATTTCCTAGCAAGCAGTAGTCGCATTTACATTCTTTTGAAGTGTATACGAGGTATACGTGTCACTTAGCAATGAATATTATATCTTATCATGAAACATAGAGGAGAGATGCGATATCGCGTTTTAAGAAGCATTAGAAATCTATGGCCCCCATGCGGAGACATCTGCAAACGCTATTTCCTAGCATGGAAGTGTCGCATTTACATTCTTTTGAAGTGAATACGAGGTATACATGACAATTCGCAATGAATATTATATCTTATCACGGAACATATAAATGAGATGCGATATCGCGATTTAAGTAACTCTAGAACGCTATTGCTACGATACGTAGACATCTGCAAACGCTATTTCCTAGCAAGCAATAGACGCATTTACATTCTTTTGAAGTTAATACGAGGTATACATGACACTTCGCAATGAATATTATATCTTATCGTGATACATAGAAGAGAGATGCGTTATCGCGTTGTAAGAAGCATTAGAACTCTATGGCCTCGATGCGGAGACATCTGCAAACACTAATTCCTAGCAAGCAATAATCGCATTTACATTCTTTTGAAGTGAATACGAGGTACACATGACAATTCGCAATGAATATTATACCTTATCACGAAACATAGAAATTAGATGCGATATTGCGTTTTAAGAAGCATTAGAACTATATGGCCTCGATGCGGTGACATCTGAATACGCTATTTCCTAGCAAGGAAGTGTCGCATTTACATTCGTTAGGAGAGAATACGAGATATACATGACACTTCGCAATGAATATTATATGTTATCATGAAACATAGAAGAGAGATGCGATATCGCGTTTTAAGAAGCATTAGAAATCTATGGCCCCCATGCGGAGACATCTGCAAACGCTATTTCCTAGCATGGAAGTGTCGCATTTACATTCATTTGAAGTGTAGACGAGGAATACATAACAGCTCGCAATGAATATTATATCTTATCATGAGACATAGAGATGAGGTGCGATTTCGCGTTTTTAGGAGAACTAGAACTCTATAGCTTCGATACAGAGATATCTGTGAACGTAATTTCCTAGAAAGGAAGTGTCGCATTTTGTGACGTCAGGCGTACCGCCTGCCACCCATCGACCTCCTCGCACCCCCCAGCATTAACCCCTGGACGCATGCAACCAGCCAAACTCGCCTGCAGAACCAGCAACTGGAAGTGTTCGAGCGCGCATTCCTGCACGCGGTCACTCACACCGAGTTCAGCTACCTCACTTGCACCGGCGAGTATACCTGTCTCGCTCGTACCGAGCACCAGTGTCTCACTCGCACCACCGAGTTTACCTGTCTCGCCCGCGCCAAGGACGGGCAGCCCTATCTCCCTCGCACCGAGGATTCCGTCCTTCAGGAAGACTTAGCCGCAGCCCATCACCTGAATGGGGTCTTTTCCAATTCCGGGAACAGGATCTGCTAGAACCTATATATTACTTCTAAGCTAGGACATACGTACCATATCATGACGCATATATAAGAATTCCTAGATCTAAGTTACACTAAGTAAGATGCGTCCGGCCAGCGGCATGCGCCGCTAGCCCCACCACGAGCCGCGGCTCCCCACTCGCTGGACCGAGCGCTCTCCGCCTCGAGACGCGAGTCCCCCACTCGCGGGACCGCGATCTCCCTACCACGAGCGTCCGCGACCGTAACACCCCGCGAACCGAGGAGGTCAGAGACGCGTCTCCAGAGCACACACTCTGACTCGAGATCTCCTACCGAGGAGTCGAAACCTCTAGTTCTAGATCGTTAGCCACCTCAATGTGGGGTTCAGGCATCGTATTTCTATTTCCATTTTAACTTAGTCTTAGACTTAGAATAATACCAGTTCTTGTATACTTTAAACCTAGAATATATTTTATTTTTACTTTTACTACATCCAAGTACAAGTTATTTTACCAAGTCTACTATTTCCACATCCATTAATTTTGTCAAGTGTTTATAATACTAGTTCTACTTTTAACATTACATTTAACTACGAATTCTTCCACGGGATCTTCCATACAACTGGGGTTGATCTTCATCAAATTGAAGGAGTATAGAAATCGGCTTTGTGACGTTGAGACCGCCGCTTATCCTTCAGATCTTAGTCGAAAGTACAGAAAAACCTGGTGAATGAATCGTGCTTCCGGTTTGCGAAGAACGCGACGTGCGAGTAGGAAGAATTTCATACGATCACTTGTGCGTGAATATTTGGAGGGCGTTCCTAGAGTTCTCGTATACCAGCGACCTGCCTTCGCACCAGCTCAGAAGCCGACTGATCGAGATTTCCGTAGCAGCCAACAGAACGAAATCCGCTACGATCCCAGCGAAAGATCCTCCACGCCGTTTCTACGTACAAACCGAGAGAGAAGTCATCGAAAGGTAGGATCATTCCCTTATTATCGCGAGTATTGTCGCTAGTGTCGCGTCAGCCGAAATCGTCGGACACGGTCTTAACGCGTTCCCGTGGACCGAATTACCGAAAAATAGGCAAGTGTCGTAAAGCCTCCGGAGCAACGGAAAATAGTTTCACCGGACGTGCTACCTCGTATTTACCTCAAAAGTATGTAAAAGCGACACTTCCTTGCTAGGAAATAAGGTTTGCAGATATCTACGTATCGAAGAAATAGAGCTCTAATGCTTCTTGAAACGCCATATCGCATCTCATTTCTATGTTTCATCATAAGATATAATATTCATTGCGAAGTGTCATGTATACATCGTATTCACTTCAAAATAATGTAAATGCGGCACTTCCATGCTAGGAAATAGCGTTTGCAGATGTCTACGTATAGTAGAAATTGAGTTCTAATGCTTCTCAAAACGCGATATCGCAACTCATTCCTATGTTTCATGATAAGATATAATATTCATTGCGAAGTGTCATGTATTCCTCGATTTCACTTAACAAGAATGTAAATGCGATACTTCCTTGCTAGGAATTATTGTTTGTAGATGTCTACGTATCACATCAATTGAGTACCAATGCTTCTTAAAACGAGATGTCGTATTTCATTTCTATGTTTCGTGATAAGATATAATATTCTTTGCGAAGTGTCATGTATATCTCGTATTCACTTCAAAAGAATGTAAATGCGATACTTCCTTGCTAGGAAATAATGTTTGCAGATGTCTACTTATCGTGGCAATAGAACATTAATGCTTCTCAAAACGCCATATCGCAACACATTCCTATGTTTCATGATAAGATATAATATTCTTTGCGAAGTGTCATGTATATCTCGTATTCACTTCAAAAGAATGTAAATGCGACCCTTCCATGCTAGGAAATAGCGTTTGCAGATGTCTACGTAACGTAGCAACAGTGTTCTAATGATACTTAGAACGCGATATCGCATCTCGCTTCTATGTTTCAGGATAAAATATAATATTTATTGCGAAGTGTCATGTATACCTCGTATTCACTTCAAAAGAATGTAAATGCGACACTTCCATGCTAGGAAATAGCATTTGCAGATGTCAACGTATCGTAGCAATAGTTCTCTCATGCTTCTTAAAAGGAGATGTCGCATTTCATTTCTATGTTTCGTAATAAGATATAATATTCATTGTGGAGTGTTATGTATAGCTCGTAGTCACTTCAAAAGGAATGTAAATGCGACACTTCCTTGCTAGGAAATATTGTTTGCAGATGTCTACGTATCGTAGCAATGGAGTTCTAATGCTTCTCAAAACGCGATATCGCATCTCATTCCTATGTTTCATTATAAGATATAATACTCATTGCGAAGTGTCATGTATACCTCGTATTCACTTCAAAATAATGTAAATGCGACACTTCCATGCTAGGAAATAGCGTTTGCAGATGACTACGTATCGTAGCAATAGAGCTCTAATGCTTCTTAAAATGAGAAGTCGTATTTCATTTCTATGTTTCGTGACAAGACATAATATTCATTGTGGAATGTTATGTATACCTCGTATTCACTTCAAAAGAATGTAAACGGGACCCTTCCATGCTAGGAAATAGCATTTGCAGATGTCAACGTATCGTAGCAATAGTGCTCTTATGCTTCTTAAAACGAGATGTCGCATTTCATTTCTATGTTTCGTAATAAGATATAATATTCATTGTGGAGTGTTATGTATAGCTCGTAGTCACTTCAAAAGGATGTAAGTGCGACACTTCCTTGCTAGGAAATATTGTTTGCAGATGTCTACGTATCACAGCAATAGAGTACTAATGCTTCTTAAAACGAGATGTCGTATTTCATTTCTATGTTTCGTAATAAGATATAATATTCATTGTGTAATGTTATGTATACCTCGTATTCACTTCAATGGAATGTAAGTGCGACATTTCCATGCTAGGAAATGGCCTTTGCAGATGTCTACGTATCGTAGCAATTGAGTTCTAATGCTACTTAAAACGAGATGTCGCATTTCATTTCTATGTTTCGTGATAAGATATAATATTCATTGTGGAGTGTTATGTATACATCGTATTATCTTCAAAAGAATGTAAATGCGGCACTTCCATGCTAGGAAATAGCGTTTGCAGATGTCTACGTATCGTAGCAATAGAGTTCTAATGCTTCTCAAACCGCGGTATAGCACCTCATTTCTATGCTTCGTGATAAGATATAATATTCTTTGCGAAGTGTCATGTATATCTCGTATTCACTTCAAAAGAATGTAAATGCGACACTTCCATGCTAGGAAATAGCGTTTGCAGATGTCTACGTATCGTAGCAATAGAGTTCCAATGCTTCTTAAAACGCGATATTGAAACTCATTCCTATGTTTCATGATAAGATATAGTATTCATTGCGAAGTGTCATGTATACCTCGATTTCACTTAACAAGAATGTAAATGCGATTCTTCCTTGCTAGGAAATATTGTTTGTAGATGTCTACGTATCACAGCAATAGAGTACTAATGCTTCTTAAAACGAGATGTCGCATCTCACTTCTATGTTTCATGATAAGATATAATTTTCATTGCGAAGTGTCATGTATACCTCGATTTCACTTCACAAAAATGTAAATGCGACACTTCCTTGATAGGAAATACTGTTTGCAGATGTCTACGTATCACAGCAATATAGTACTAATGCTTCTTCAAACGAGATGTCGTATTTCATTTCTATGTTTCGTAATAATATATAATATTCATTGTGCAATGTTATGTATACCTCGTATTCACTTCAATGGAATGTAAGTGCGTCATTTCCATGCTAGGAAATAGCGTTTGCAGATGTCTACGTATCGTAGCAATAGAGTTCTAATGCTACTTAAAACGAGATGTCGCATTTCATTTCTATGTTTCGTGATAAGATATAATATTCACTATGGAGTGTTAAGTATACCTCGTATTCACTTCAAAAGGATGTAAATGCGACACTGCCTTGCTAGGATATATTGTTTGCAGGTGTCTACGTATCGTAGCAATAGAGTTCTAATGCTTCTTAAAACGAGGTGTCGCATTTCGTTTCTACGTTTCGTAATAAGTTATAATATTCATTGTGTAATGTTATGTATACCTCGTATTCACTTCAATGGAATGTAAGTGCGACATTTCCTTGCCAGGAAATAGAGTTTGCAGATATCTACGTATATTAGCAATAGAGTTCTAATGCTTCCCAAACCGCGATATAGCACCTCATTTCTATGTTTCATGATATGATATAGTATTCATTGCGAAGTGTCATGTATACCTCGTATTCACTTCAAAATAATGTAAATGCGACACTTCCATGCTAGGAAATAGCGTTTGCAGATGACTACGTATCGTAGCAATAGAGTTCTAATGCTTCTTAAAATGAGAAGTCGTATTTCATTTCTATGTTTCGTGACAAGACATAATATTCATTGTGGAATGTTATGTATACCTCGTATTCACTTCAAAAGAATGTAAACGCGACCCTTCCATGCTAGGAGATAGCATTTGCAGATGTCAACGTATCGTAGCAATAGTGCTCTTATGCTTCTTAAAACGAGATGTCGCATTTCATTTCTATGTTTCGTAATAAGATATAATATTCATTGTGGAGTGTTATGTATAGCTCGTAGTCACTTCAAAAGGATGTAAGTGCGACACTTCCTTGCTAGGAAATATTGTTTGCAGATGTCTACGTATCACAGCAATAGAGTACTAATGCTTCTTAAAACGAGATGTCGTATTTCATTTCTATGTTTCGTAATAAGATATAATATTCATTGTGTAATGTTATGTATACCTCGTATTCACTTCAATGGAATGTAAGTGCGACATTTCCATGCTAGGAAATGGCCTTTGCAGATGTCTACGTATCGTAGCAATAGAGTTCTAATGGTACTTAAAACGAGATGTCGCATCTCACTTCTATGTTTCATGATGAGATATAATTTTCATTGCGAAGTGTCATGTATACCTCGATTTCACTTCACAAAAATGTAAATGCGACACTTCCTTGATAGGAAATACTGTTTGCAGATGTCTACGTATCACAGCAATATAGTACTAATGCTTCTTCAAACGAGATGTCGTATTTCATTTCTGTTTCGTAATAATATATAATATTCATTGTGTAATGTTATGTATACCTCGTATTCACTTCAATGGAATGTAAGTGCGTCATTTCCATGCTAGGAAATAGCGTTTGCAGATGTCTACGTATCGTAGCAATAGAGTTCTAATGCTACTTAAAACGAGATGTCGCATTTCATTTCTATGTTTCGTGATAAGATATAATATTCATTATGGAGTGTTAAGTATACCTCGTATTCACTTCAAAAGGATGTAAATGCGACACTGCCTTGCTAGGATATATTGTTTGCAGGTGTCTACGTATCGTAGCAATAGGGTTCTAATGCTTCTTAAAACGAGGTGTCGCATTTCATTTCTACGTTTCGTAATAAGATATAATATTCATTGTGTAATGTTATGTATACCTCGTATTCACTTCAATGGAATGTAAGTGCGACATTTCCTTGCCAGGAAATAGAGTTTGCAGATATCTACGTATATTAGCAATAGAGTTCTAATGCTTCCCAAACCGCGATATAGCACCTCATTTCTATGTTTCATGATATGATATAGTATTCATTGCGAAGTGTCATGTATGCCTCGCAAACACTTCAAACCAATGTAGATGCGACACTTCCTTGCTTGGAAATAGCGCTTGCAGATGTCTACGTATCGTAACAATAGAGTTCTAATGCTTCTCAAAACGCGATATCGCATCTCATTTCGATGTCTCATGATAAGATATAATATTCATTGCGGATTGTCATGTATTCTCGTCTACACTTCAAAAGAATGTAAAGGCGACACTTCCTTGCTAGGAAATAGCGTTTGCAGATGACTACCTATCGTAGCAATAGAGTTCTAATGCTTCTTAAATCGCGATATCGCATCTCATTTCTATGTTTCATGATAAGATATAATATTCATTGCGAAGTGTCATGTATACCTCGTATTCACTTCAAATGAATGTAAATGCGACACTTCCATGCTATGAAATAGCGTTTGCAGATATCAATGTATCGTAGCAATACAGTTCTAGTGCTTCTTAAAACGAGATATCGCATCCCATTTCTGTTTCGTGATAAGATATAATATTCATTGCGAAGTGTTATGTATACCTCGTCTACACGTCAAAAGAATGTAAATGTCACACATCCCAGCTAGGAAATGGGTATCCAAATATATACGAATCGAAGCAATAGAATTCTAATGCCTCTTAAAACGCGATATCGCATCTCATTTCTATGTTTCATGATATGATACAATAGCGAAATGTTATGTATACCTCGTCTGCACTTCAAAGGAATGTAAATGACACACTTCTTTTCTATGAGATAGCGTTTCCATATGTCTACGAATCGAAGAAGTAGAGTTCAAATGGTTCATAAAACGCGATATCGCATTTCATTTCTGTGTTTCAAGATAAGTTATAATATTCATTGCGAAGTATTATGTATACCTCGACTACACTTCCAAAGATTGCAAATTCCACACTTCCTTGCTAGGAAATAGCGTTTCCAGACGTCTACATATCGAAACAATAGAGTTATAATACTTCTTAACACGAGACATCGCATCTCATTTCTATGTGTCATGATAAGATATAATATTCATTGCGAAGTGTCATGTATACCTCGTATTCACATCAAAAGAATGTAAATGCGACATTTCCTTGCTAGGAAATAGCGTTTGCAGATTTCTACGTATATTAGCAATAGAGTTCTAATGCTACTTAAATCGTGATGTAGCTCCTCATTTCTGTTTCATGATAAGATATAATATACATTGTGGAGTGTTATGTATACCTCGTATTCAATTCAAAAGAATGTAAATGCGACACTTCCTTGCTAGGAAATCGCGTTTCCAGATGTCTACGTATCGAAACAATAGAGATCTAATGCTTCTTAAATCGCGATATCGCATCTCATTTCAATGTTTCGTAATAAGATATAATATTCATTGTGTAATGTTATGTATACCTCGTATTCACTTCAAAAGAATGTAAATGCGACACTTCCTTGCTAGGAAATAACGTTTGCAGATGTCTACGTTTCGTACCAATAGAGTTCTAGTGCTTCATAAATCGCGATATCGCAACTCATTTCTATGTTTCATGATAAGATATAATATTCATTGCGAAGTGTCATGTATATCTCGTATTCACTTAAAAGGAATGTAAGTGCGGCTCTTCCATGCTAGGAAATAGCGTTTGCAGATGTCTATGTATCGTAGCAATAGAGTTCTAATGCTTCCTAAAACGCGATATCGCATCTCAGTCTATGTTTCATGATAAGATATAATATTCATTGCGCAGTGTCATGTATACCTCGTATTCACTCTAAAAGAATGCAAATGCGACACTTGCATGCTAGGAATTAGCGTTTGCAGATGTCTACGTATCGTGGCAATAGAGTTCTAATGCTTCTTAAAACGCGATATCGCATCCCACTTCTATGTTTCATGATAAGATATAATATTCATTGCGAAGTGTCATGTATACCTCGTCTTCACTTCAAAAAAATGTAAATGCGACTCATCCATGCTGGGAAATAGCGTTTGCAGATGTCTACGTATCGTAGCAATAGAGTTCTAATGCTTCTTAAAACGAGATGTCGCATTTCATTTCTATGTTTCGTAATAAGATATAATATTCATTGTGTAATGTTATGTATACCTCGTATTCACTTGAAAAGATTGTAAATGCGACACTTCCTTCCTAGGAAATAACATTTGCAGATGTCTACGTATCGTAGCAATAGAATTCTAACGCTTCTTAAAACGCGATATCGCATCTCGCTGCTATGTTTCATGATATGATATAATATCCATTGCGGAGTGTTATGAATACCTCGTCTGCACTTCAAAAGAATGTAAATGCCACACTTCCTTGCTAGAAAATAGCGATCCCAGATGTCTACGTATCGAAGCAATAGTTTTCTAATGCATCTTAAAACGCTATATCGCATCTCATTTCTATGTTTCATGATATGGTATAATATTCATTACGAAGTGTCATGTATACCTCGTCTAGACTTTAAAAGATTGTAAATGCCACACATCCTATCTAGGAAATGCGTTTCCAGATGTCTACGTATCGAAGCAATAGAGTTCTAATGCTTCTCAAAATGCGACATCGCATTTCATTTCTATGTTTCATGATATGATATAATATTCATAGCGAAGTGTTATGTATACCTCGTCTACACTTCAAAATAATGTAAATGCCACACTTCCTTGTATACCTCGTCTGCACTTCAAAAGAATGTAAATGCCACACTTCCTCGCTGGGATATTGGGATACCAGATGCCTACGTATCGAAGCAATAGAATTCTAATGCTTCGTAAAACGCGGCTGCGCATCTTACTTCTATATTTCATGATAAGATGTAATATTCATAGCATCGCGTTATGTTTATCTGCTTCTGCATATGAATTGAGTGTGAACCCTACACTTTCTTGCCCGGGGATAGCGTTTCTATATGTCCAGGTGCCGAAGCATTTAATTTGTCATGCTTCATGCACCTCAATATTGCATTTCATATAAACAGTTCAAAGTAAGTTAGAATGTTGTAAAGCTCTATGCATCGCATTATGCTTATCTGCTTTTGTGATTTATAATGCTCTGGGATGTGAGAAGGTCCTCAACCATCCTTAACCCCCTAAAGAGAAGTCAAAAGTCCAGCGGCCCTGCAGGTGGGCCATGGGAGCGCGGCGCGCGAGGCGCTACGCAATTTAAATGATCAGTAGGATCCCCTCAGGGACACCCAAGGGGGCGAGAAGAGGAAATCGCCGAAATCCACTGATCGATGGACTCGAACAATACCGAAGCCTACAGCCCACTCCACCAAGGAGCCCCGAGGGGGATGCAGGAGACCCGAGGACCACCAGCGAATTCAAGGAACCTGAAGAAGAGAACGTGAGAGCTTATTCGCTAAAGCGTCCCATTTCTTGTGTCGCATATTGTATATTGTATCTTATATCGTGAAGCGAGTTATGATACCCGGTAATTTGCGGCGTGTTGCGTAGTTTCCCGTAGCCCTTCTTAGTTAAACCCACGTCGAGACCATAAATAAACATGCCGTGACTTCAGTATCTCGCGACCTGAGTTTGTGTACTTGGCTAGGCATAGTCGAGAGGAGGAGCATTTCGAAGTTTCAAGGGTTGTTCCGCCCCAGGGTTCCCGGGGTCGTGTAGTCTATCCCTTTGCTACTTTCTGAGCAGCTGGCGCCCAAGAAAAGTTGTACGTGAGCGGATACCTTGGAACGATAGATCGCTTTAGATTAAAGTACGTTTTACACCTTAAAGCATTTAGATAATTAACCCCTTCGAGCTTCCCTGACTTACTATATATAGGTTTCCGTCACAACTAATAGGAACCATCACTTTACATAGATATATAGAACACACATAGTTTTAAACGTAGAACTGAGAATTTGAGAACTTACTTTGAAACGTTAGTAGTGAGAAATTCCATCGGATTTCATAGAAATTCAGAACTTACTTGCTATGAAACATAGGCAGATAAGGGCCATCGCGTTGCTTAGAACTTTAGAACTTGCTTACTTCAACAAAGACTTCTATTGGCTTCGTCCGTTCTTTTAGAAGAGTTTTTGATAAACCACATACTTTTCACGCTTCTGATATCTTTGAAAGTTCGCGAGATGTAATCGTTTAAGTTTTAAAATGATTACTTAGTGCGGATTATTATTTAGTAACTCGCTCATAAACGAGTCTGCATAAGATTTAATCCATAAGTTTTTAAGCCTGGAATTTATGCAGTTATTTCTTATTCACTTATTGTTCAAACGACAAAGATTCTGACCACTTCAAAATGGTTGACTTTCATCAATTTTCTTAAAAATTGAAATACTGCCCTACTGCGTGCATTAAAGGCTGTAATTAAAGCTTTCGAAACATTTTACCTCTTATAGATGAATTCTGGAATTGAAATTGAATGTTTGACTTTTCTAGCTCCTGTTTAGACATCTTTCTATTGGAATGTTCAAGTATTTTTCATATTCGTAATTATTAAAAATGTTTTACTTGATTCTTTTATTTAATATTTAGAATTTTCTGAGAAATATTTTTTATATAATTGCAATTATAATTCTTTATGAAATAATAATAACAGAAAGGTATGTATCCATTCGTGTAGTTTTGTAAAGAGTATTTAATCTTACTATCTAAAATGAAACATTGAGATCTGTTTACAATCTAATGGAATTTAATTACCTTTTGATTCAAATTCACAACGATAATCTTCCATAGTTCAACAATTTTGTGAGCTGTCCTCAGGAATCCGCAGCTCAGTACTTATAAAATGAACGACACAAAGAACAGCCTAACCAAACGTATTCGAACTGATTTTTCAATACTAATCTTATCATGTTTAACTTATGCTGCCAACTATTGAAATTCCCTTCGAAAAGTGTTTATTCACAGTGAAGTAAACGGTAAGTATTACGCCTTCCATCACTGTTTACAATACGTATGTTTCATTTACTATCAAAACCGTGAGTATTATCGCCTTTCTTTACTTTTTGTAACCTTCAATGCCTTCATGTTACAGATCGTTAAACTTGCTTTAAAATGCTCTATCATATTACGGAAGAATGGACATACCAATTCATTTTAAAAAATGAAGGTAACCTTCATATGTCCAACATAACTCCACTTACAAAAAAACTATTTTCATCAACGGATGGCCCCTTTGTACTATGCAATTTTATATTAGCAAAAACTTCTATGAAACTTATAGTTTCGTGGATATCTGAGGTGCTAATTATTACTGCCCCACCCTGTATATTGTTATGGATGTGTCCAACAAGGCAAAGATGAACAGAGTTAAATTTAATATTATGATGTTTATTATTTTACTTATATTATATTTGTTTTTCTGGAATTTTGCCAAAAAAACAATGTTCACGATGTCGACAGATGAATATATTTGCCTTAGAATTACAAGAGCCAACAATTTCGAAAGTAGAATATTACTTTACTTCGCTAGCCGAATCATTGCAAACGTTAAGTAAAGTGCGTGCCTTTCAAAACAGTCAGATGCAAATTACGATACGTTTCCAAGAAATGGTACGTGCCACTGTTTTTTAATTTCCGTTTATTTAATCAAAGGAAATTTAATTGAAATATCCGCAAAATTTGTGGACAAAAAGTTATTGTAATTTTAAGCAACATATATGATGGTGATAAAGGATAAGTATACGGAACTGAAAATGGAAAATAGCGAGCAGAAAAAGAAACTGATGGAGCTACAAAGTAGATTGATATATCCGTCAAATGATGATTCTAGGTTAATAATATCTGTTAATTAAGGAACTATTGCAAAAATCAAGTATAATCAATATTACTTCTGCTCAAAGGCTATAATAGAATTGGACCGAAATGGGTACAAAACAGGCAATTATATCTATACGTTCTATTCTATGCAAAGGCAAATATTTCAAAGAGAAATGATGTGTTACTTACAAATTACTTATGTTCCTAGATATCTCACTAATTTAGGCTTCATGTCTTGCAGAACTTATCATTCATGTAACATGTAAAGGGGTCGAAGAATAGTAAAAGATTTTTATATTTCATAGCCTCGCTTGATACGTCGATTGGATCACGTAAAATATCGGACATTAATTGCATCTACGTCTTCAGACCTTAAATATATAATTGCAACAACATATTTAATAGCGTTTTAATAACATTTTTCTAATTGTTTATATCTATGTCTAATAAATATATATTAATCGAATAAGTTGCTTTACCAAAGAATAAAAGTATCTGAGGCATACAAATCGGAGCATTACATAACAAACGTGCATCACATATATAATATTACATGTAACAAAAGATGAAGACCAAAAAGATCGTACATAAGTTGAATCCACAATGCGGTCATAGAGATACAGAAACGGCAAAAATTCCAAACAATAATTTAAAAAATTCAAAAAGGGGGAGTGAAAATCCATCTCCTTGACGATGATAAGGAACAAGTCTGCCTCATGCACTACAATATCCCAAACAGCCAGCGATTGGCACGCCAATGACAACGGATGGAAGGAATTCCGTGTCAGAACTGTGCTAACAAAGTGCTCCTACTCAGCCTTCGAAATGGCATACTGTTAGTACTGGAGCGGCATTCGTATCACGGCACTATTAAAGCACCGAGATATAGCACACGGGCTACACGGCCGTGACAATGACACTATCAGCTCACCATAGCTACACGCGTGGTTGTGGCGTAGGCTGACATTTACTAATAGGGAAGCTGTTTCCATAAAAATTATAAGCAAATATGAAAAATGACTATACTGTGCAATTTATTTATTTTGATTCCAATATAGATACACCGGCACAAAACAAAGATATAAGAACTCGATTTTATTATTTTCTATAAACTAGCTCGATAGGGCGATTTTTTCCATAAGAGTCGATAATTACATTGTCATAAAAATATATATACTTATTTTATATATATTTTCTTCAATTTATTGTTACAAATTCATGCAATTCAGAGTTACATTATATACGATGACAGAATGTTATTTCAAAAATTACACAAGGCGAAGTTAGGGACGCAACAGCATGAATTTTTATTTTATAAGTAATATTTTTTTTATAAATAATATTTTCAGTCTATGATGGATTGAAAGAAATATATACGACTCGCTCAATAATGATAAATATAGGAAAACGACCATCAAAATGTCTATCAATACTCATATGCTGAACATCTACTGACATCTAACGGTTCTAATTTGTATGAAAGCACAGGTTCCCCATTGCCAAATGTGATCCTGCGTCATTGCTGAGGAGATTCATGAATGGAGCGATGATACGCGTGTCACCATGGTGCTGGTTCTTGTCTAGAACGTGCTGGTAACACGTTCTGGCATTTTAGTCAACGAATCCGGTCACAGATGACTACCAATCAGTTGACACTCCTCGGAAGTGGCAATACAGTGCCGGCATGGTGTCGCTACCATCCTGCCGTTTGTTATCTGGGATGCTTTTAGTGCATTATTCGGATTGAATTTGAACACATAGCTACTTAATCGCAATTTGTATGTACTGTGACGTGGTGAATTCACAAGGCTCGCTCACCCCCCCCCCCCTGCTTCGGTTAGACTAGCTCGCAGATCACCACCCATGCAAGAAGCGCGACACGGACCATCGCGATAGCTGTATTTGCGAGGAGCGTGAAATACACGATGGTAGAACCTCCCCCCCCCCCCCACCGTTCGTTTCTTTCTCGCTGTTCTACGGATTAGACTGGCGGGCTGATGGAAGAAGCGACACATAAGACGCCTCTTCGGCGGATAATAAGACCGCAGGTTCGCGGAAGGGCTGTGCGCCGAGGTAGGCGTGACGGGCTCGACGGTGGAGGAGTCGAGAAGTGAGCAAGAAGAGACCCTGAAGCACGAAGGATAGGATCCAGAGCCCTGCAACGATAAGACCGCTGCCATAGTCCATGGAGACAACCAGGATGGTTCTCGGGTGTGAGAAGGACCTCTACCCCTCCCCATTAGAACTCTATTGCTTCAATGCCTAGACATCTGGAAACGCTATACCCTAGCAAGGAAATGTTGCATTTACATTCTTCTGACGTGTAGACGAGAATACATGACACTTCGCAATGAATATTATATCTTATCATGAAACATAGAAATGAGATGCGATATCGCGATATATGAAGCATTATAACTCTATTGCTTCGATACGGAGACATCTGGAATCGCTATTTCCTAGCAAGTAATAGTCGCACTTACATTCTTTTGAAGTGAATACGAGGTATACTTGACACTTCGCAATGAATATTATATCTTATCACGAAACGTATAAATGAGATGTGATATCGCGATATAAGTAGCATTAGAACGCTATTGCTACGATACGTAGACATCTGCAAATGCTTTTTCCTAGCAGGCAATAGTCGCATTTACATTCTTTTGAAGTGAATACGAGGTATACGTGACACTTCGCAATGAATATTATATCCTATCACGAAACATAGAAATGAGTTGCAAAATCGCGATTTATGTAGCATTAGAACTCTATTGCTGCGATACGTAGACATCTGAATACGCTATTTCCTAGCTAGGAAGTGTCGCATTTACATTCTTTTGAAGTGAATTCGAGGCATACGTGGCACTTCGCAATGAATATTATATCTTATCATGAAGCATAGAATTGAGATGCTATATCGCTTTTTGAGAGGCATTAGAACTCTATTGCTACGATACGTAGACATCTGCAAACGCTATTTCCTAGCAAGAAGATTCGCATTTACATTCTTTTGAGTGAATGCGAGGTATACATGCACTTCGCAATGAACATTATATATTATCACGTAACATAGATGTGAGATGCGATATCGCGTTTTAAGAAGCATTAGAACCCTATTGCCTCGATGCGGAGATATCAGCAGACGCTATTTCCTAGCATGGAAGTGTCGCATATACATTCTTTTGAAGTGAATTCGAGGTATACATGACACTTCGGAATGAATATTCTAACTTATCACGAATAATAGATATGAGATGCGATATCGCGATCTAAGAAGCATTAGAACTCTATTGCTACGATACGTTGACATCTGCAAACGCTATTTCCCAGCAAGGAATAGTTCGGATTTACATTCTTTTGAAGTGAATACGAGGTATACATGACACTTTGCAATTAATATATATCTTATCACGAAACATATAAATGAGGTGCGATATCGCGATCTAAGAAGCATTAGAACTCTATTGCTACGATACGTAGGCATCTGCAAACGCTATTTCCTACCAAAGAATAGTCGCATTTACATTCTTTTGAAGTGAATACGAGGTATACATGACACTTCGCCAATGAATATTGTATCTTATCATGAAACATAGAAGTGAGATGCGACATCGCGTTCTAAGAAGCATTAGAGCTCTATTGCCTCGACGTGTAGATATCTGCAGTCGCTATTTTCTAGCATGGAAGTGTCGCATCTACATTCTTTTGAAGTGAATACGAGGTGTACATGACACTTCGCAATGAATATTATATCTTATAACGAAACATAGAAATGAGATGCGATATCGCGACTTAAGTAGCATTAGAACTCTATTGCTACGTTACGTAGACATCTGACTACGCTATTTCCAGGCAAGGAATATTCGCATTACATTCTTTTGAAGTGAATATGATGTATGCATGACACTTCGCAATGAACATATATCTTATCATGTTACATAGGAGTGAGATGCGATATCGCGATTTATGTAGCATTAGAACTCTATTGCCTCGACTCGTAGACATCTGCAGACGCTATTTCCTAGCAAGGAAGTGTCGCATTTAATTCATTTGAATTGAATACGAGGTATACATGACACTTCGCAATGAAT